>NC_061509.1:204737183-204782376 GCF_022539505.1 Lolium rigidum
AGGGTCAAAAATAAATTCATCAAAGGAAACTTTTATTGTTCATAGAGGATGACATGTGGGACCGACTTGCCAAGCTGCGTCGTCATCGTTTCAAAGGGGCGGGGATCAAAAGAAAAATGCAAATAGCCGGAAATAAGGGGTAAAAATAAATCCAACAAAGGAAACTTTTATTGTTCATAGAGGATGACATGCGGGACCCATGAGCCAGCCAGCTTCCTCAACGTTTCAAAGTCGGCATGAGATTGAAAGAAAAAGGCAAGTGACATAATATCAGGAGCCAAAAATAATCCAAGAAAAGAAACTTTATTGTACATAGAGGATGACATGCGGGTCCCATTTTGTAGCAGTGGTCTCAACGCTTCCAAGGCGGCACAGGACCGAAAGAAAAATGAAGTAGCCAGAAATCAGGGGGTGAAAAAAATCCAAGAAAAGAAAGATTTCAATTGGGCTGCATCTGGACATCTGGGCCTTCGAACTATCCTGCTGGGCCTTTTGACTCGTACAAATTCAGCCCACTCCAAAACAGGAAAGTTTGGATTTTTCTCAAAAAAAAAACAGAAAAGTCCTATGCTTCGCAAAAACAAAAAACAAGGAGATTCAACATATAAGTTTGTTTATGTAAATATAAAGATTTAATTTATCCGTTTGCAATAGCTCAGAGCGAAATACAATGTTTATTGTCTGCAAAATAAGATATCACATGTTTCTTGTACGGGGAGGCTGACATCGGGGACCCATGAGCCAGCAGCGTCGTCAACGTTTCAAAGGCGGCAGGGGATCGAAAATAGAAAAAAACCAAAAATGAGTTGGTAAAAAAATCCAAGAAAAGAAAACATTTATCGTTCTGAGAGGATGACATGCGGGACCCATGAGGCAGCAGCATCCTCAACATTTCAAAGTCGGCATGAGATCGAAAGAAAAAGGCAAGTGACATAATATCAGGAGCCAAAAATAATCCAAGAAAAGAAACTTTATTGTACATAGAGGATGCCATGCGGGTCCAATTTTGTAGCAGCGGTCTCAACGTTTCCAAGGCGGCACAGGACCAAAAGAAAAATGAGGCAGCAGCATTCTCAACTATTCCAAGACGGCATGGGATCAAAAGAAAAAAAGGAAATAGCCAGAAATTAATTAGGGGTCAAAAATAAATCCACCAAAGGAAACTTTTATTGTTCATAGAGGATGACATGTGGGATCGACCTGCCAACAGCGTCCTCATCATTTCAAAGGGGGCAGGGGATCAAAAGAAAAAGGCAAATAGCCAGAAATTAGGGGTAAAAAATAACTCCAAGAAAGGAAACTTTTATTGTTCGTAGAGGATGACATGCGGGACCCATGAGCTAGCAGCTTACTCAACGTTTCAAAGGCGGCATGAGATCGAAAGAAAAAGCCAAGTGACCAAATATCAAGAGCAAAAAATAATCCAAGATTTATTGTACATAGAGGATGACATGTGGGTCCCATTTTGCAGCAGCGGTCTCAATGTTTGAAATGCGTCTTGAGATCAAAAGAAAAAGAAAGTAGCTAGAAATTAGGGGGTCAAAAAATCCAAGAAAAGAAAGTTGATGGACATAGAGGATGACATGCGGGTCCCATGAGCCGACAGCTTACTCAACGTTTCAAAAGGGCAGAGGATCAAAAGAAAAAGGCAAATAGCCAAAAATCGCAGGGTGAAAAAAATCCAACAAAGGAAACTTTTATAGCACATAGAGGATGACATGCGGGTCCCATGAGCCGAGCAGGTTCCTCAACGTTTCAAACGTGGCATGGGATCGAAAGTAAATGCAAGTGACCAAATATCGGGAGCCAAAAATAATTCAAGAAAAGAAACTTGATTGTACATAGAGGATGACATGCGGGTCCCATTTAGCAGCAGCGGTATCACCGTTTGAGAGGCGGCAGGGGATCGAAAGAAAAAAGTCAAGGGACCAAATATGAGGTGCCAAAAATAATCCAAGAAAAGAAAGTTTTATAGTACATAGAGGATGACATGCGGGTCCCATTTTGCAGCAGCTGTATCACCTTTTGAGAGGCGGCAGGGGATCGAAAGAAAAAGACAAGTAACCAAATATCAGGAGCCAAAAATAATCCAAAAAAAGAAACTTGAATGTACATAGAGGATGACATGCGGGTCCCATTTTGCAGCAGCTGTATCAACGTTTGAGAGGCGGCAGGGGATCGAAAGAAAAGGCAAGTGACCAAATATGAGTTGCCAAAAAAATCCAAGAAAATAAAGTTTTATAGTACATAGAGGATGACATGCGGGTCCCATTTAGCAGCAGCGGTATCACCGTTTGAGAGGAAGCAGGGAATCGAAAGAAAAAGTCAAGGAACCAAATATGAGGTGCCAAAAATAATCCAAGAAAAAAAAGTTTTATAGTACATAGAGGATGACATGCGGGTCCCATTTAGCAGCAGCGGTATCACCGTTTGAGAGGCGGCAGGGGATAGAAAGAAAAAGGCAAGTGACCAAATATGAGGTGCCAAAAATAATCCAAGAAAAGAAAGTTGTATAGTACATAGAGGATGACATGCGGGTCCCATTTAGCAGCAGCGGTATCACCGTTTGAGAGGCGGCAGGGGATCGAAAGAAAAAGGCAAGTGACCAAATATGAGGTGCCAAAAATAACTCCAAGAAAAGAAAGTTGATTGCTCATAGAGAATGACATGCGGGTCCCATTTAGTCGCAGCGGTCTCAACGTTTCCAAGGCGGCACGGGATCAAAAGAAAAAGGAAGTAGCCGTAAATCGGGGGTCAAAAAAATCCAAGAATAGAAAGAATTTTGGTTCATAGAGGATGACATGCGGGACCCATGATCCTGCATCGTAAACGGCTCGATCGGAGAGCGTTGAACGAGATGGCGCGATCGAGAAAAAAAAACAATGCTAGAGAGGCTGTCATCTGGGCCCTACATCCCAGGGCGGTGCGGATTTGCGTTGACTCGGCCGGCGAACCCGAGAATTCATGATGCACCACGTCCCGGGCCACCATACGCGACGTTTTGGCCGCTTTCGTCGGGCTAGGTGGCCTCAAAAACGAGAAAAAAAAAGTTTTGACATGCACCACGGAGGGACCAAAAATCGTTGGCCATGGTGCACCAGCAACCACGGCGCGACTTCAACTTCGTCGGCCATGGCAACTTTTCTTGTAGTGCCTCCGTCCTTTCCGCTCCGCCGTCGCCATCCTCCGGCAGACAATCTTGCTGTCATTGATCTTCGGTTCATCCTTCTGGCTTCTTCTTCGGAGTCGGCGCCTTCCGCGGCTTCGCGGACGGCGCTTTCGCATTGCCCGGCGGCTTCTTGGCCGCTTTCTTGGCCATCTTTTTGGGGGCTCTCGGCGGCGCCATGTAATTGGGAGAGGGTAGCGGCGGCGGGTGGACGGCGGGAGGGAGAAACAAATCGGCGAGATAGGAGAAATGAATCGGCGGCGGGATATGTGTTGGGAGGCCAGAAATGCGCGGCGGGATAGGCGCTGTGGCGGGAGGGGTAGGATTTGGCGGGAGTGGGAGACGAATTTTTCCTGTGCCGCTGACGGGTCGGCCATGCCACTCCCCGCCTCGTTTTTCGTTGTGTCCGGTGTGCCCGATGCGTCCCTTGTGGGACGAGGACGGGCTCGGGGCGCCGGACATCGTATCGAACCGCGACGGACAAAATTCGGCTTTAGGGGACGCGGCTGGAACCGGTTTTTGATCCGACGTGCCCCAAATTACATTAGGGAAAGTTTTGGGGACACGCTCTAAGTGCGATTTGTCAACCGGCTCCGCCCGCCGCTCGTCAAATGCAGGTAGACCTCGCTGTGACGCGGGTCCTGAAAAGGACGCTCTATGCTGGGGCGGTGCGCGCGGACGAGACGCAACAACCAGCGAGCCAAAGGGACGACGAACCTGCCGTGGGCGTCAGTGTCCTGAAGGCTGAAGCTGTGAGTGTCACTACAGGACAGCACGGACCGGATTGGCTCGTTGCCATATCCACACTGTGATGGGACCGGGGAGATCCACACTTCGGAGATCACTAGAGGAAAAGCAGCTGCTAAAAGATGCAGTGAATATTGTGCTACAGCACTTAACTGAACTTACCTCACATAAACTGTGCACACAAAAAAAATTGACGGTGCACACACAAAATTCAGAGTTGCAGAGAATGTTCTTATTTTTTCTAAAAGGGGGGGCAAAATTTTTGCCCCAATCTATTAATTGAGTAGAAGCTTTTTTTTTACAAGATTATCCGAACAAAAAAAAAAGAGATTACAACCGATCACTCTCCCGACATTATTTCTTCTATGCGCTTATCTTCCACGCAAACCCCCAAACGGGCTTTCCTCTTAACCTTATCTAGGATAACTAAAGGCGGCGCATGCATGTTCTGAAAAACAGCGGGCATTGCACTCGTCCCAAAGCTCCCAAATGACGAGCAGTGTGAGGGAGGCGACGGCTTTGCGGTTGGGCGTGGAGCCACTCGTCATCATGCTCCGCTAATGCTTTATCGAAAGACCCAAAAATTGGGATGATTGTATGTCGTGGATGCCCAACCAATCACGAATGAGACTCCAAAGATGGATGGTATATCAACATTTGACAAAGAGGTGGCAACCGACTCCGTCGATTGCTTTCACGGGGGCATAAGTGTAATATCCCAGTATTTGGGGTTACAAAAATAGAGGAAACAGATGTGTGCATTGCATTTATGCATAGAAAATCCGGAGAATTTTTGCGCTTTAAAGTAAAAACAGTCACACTAACTGAAGTTTCACTTAACTTGCTGGAATTGAAGTAGATCATCAAGTTATCGAGGTTTCTCTTGCGTCGGTGGAATTGAGTTAGTACTCGACGTGAGTGCGATAAACTTCGACATGACCTTTGTTGAACTATTTGATTTTGGGGAACACAATTGGAATTCAATTTAAAAATGAGTGATAAGAATTCAAATTGAAATTGGAATTGGAATTTGAATTCTAGACCATAAATATAACATACAACATGTTTAATCAAACAAAATATAGAACTTAAAATAAATAAAGTATTTAACATTTAATTACATCATCCAATATTACAAGATTCATAAAGACAAGTAATTCATGATTAAGGATATTCTACAACTAGGAAAAAAATTCTTTATTAACATTAACACAATAATACAAAGTCTTTACAAAAATAATAAAGAATAAGAATATAGTTACAATTACAAGTATAAGAAAAGAAAACCAAATCCTAAACTAAACTTGAAGATCATCATCTCTTGTTTAAGTAAGGCCCTGCAAAACGAACAAAGAAAACAAGAAGAAATGGTAATGCCAAGTGGCTATGTTAAAAATAAAGAGAAATGGAAGAGGGAGATATTTTCTCAGCCGTGCCTATCCCCAAGGGGAGATGCATCTAACCAGGTCATGCAACAGGCAAGCAAGCAGCACACGCACAAGGTTGCATGTGTGTGTTGTCAACCACAGAGAGTAGATGGGCAGGGTATATATAATGTTTCTGCTTGCAGCACACAGCTGCTCAAGCACCCCATCTTTCTCATACCCATCGACCAGCCAAGAATAACCAAGAACAGCATAAGTTCTTCATCCAGGCCATCAAACAATCCTCAAGAAACAAACCAGAAATGAAAGAAGTAGATAATCACCCAAACCAAGCCAGAGCAAGTATCAAGATCAGGAGGAGCAGGCTCAAGTCGAGGGGGTGAAGATTAAACAATCCAGAAGCATACCAAGATCACCATCAGCTAGCAAAGTTATGCCTAGCAGAGGGAAATAGGTATACCAAACTCATTGAGCCTAGTACTTGGATTTATTCCCAAAAAGGCATCATATCATCCAGATCAAATAGTTTATCAAACATAAATTGTTGTGATGATTTTAACATCATCTGATCATAGTATGATCCAAGCCTAATAAATCACCCTGCATAACTACCAACAACACAAATCTTACTAAGTAATAAACATCCCTGTGCACACTCTTAGGAGGCACCACAGAAAGTATTAAATCCTAGTAGATAGCACATGGGTAGTATTTGCAAGCAATGAACTAGACAAATATCGAACTATAAATCATCAGTTTAAGTCATGAGAAGTGATTCTCTCAGATCTGCACATAAGTGATATGCAAGATTCATCATAGAGAACTTTAGGCACCATAGTATCTGTTCATATTTCAATCTGTGCCTCAACTTATGCATCACTGGCTAGGCAACAAATAAAGCACAAGTATCTGTTCTTATCAAAGGTACATCTTATAGTAAAATATATGCCTGGATGTACACCTCATCCAAACAAGGGCATCACAAATATATATAGCAGCAAGTAGAGCAACTAGTTATTCAACCACAAGCTATAGATATTTACTTAGGGTCCAGGAATCATTCCCAGGCCAACCAAGTAAATTCCTGGAACACCACAGCAGTGACCAGCCTTAGAAAAGCATCACCAACAACCTGGACAAGCATGTATGTAGCTGTCTTTATCAAATACCAGCACTAGAACACTTTACCAACATATAGATCACATAAAGGAGTGTCTAGAGGATCATAAGATCACTGTATATCCATACAAATGCCAAAGCACATCCCCATCAGTACATAATTATAAGCCAAGAGCACACTGAAACTGTCAAGGTTCAGTTTCATCAGAGATAATAGCCCAGCAAGCAAATTATACTTGGAGAGTAAATCACCCAAACAGGGGCTAACACAGGCCAGCAGGGTACACAAGTTACCGCCAGCAAATAAGCATATCTAGGAAGCTGGCAGTATCATCACTTTGCACCACCAACATAATCACAAGTGCGGAGCATGTATGCACATGATCTGCTAATCATCCACATCAACTAAATCCCTATAAGCATACATATAAGCTCACCAGCAAGCTACCAAGCAGAGGATCAAGACACAATACTTTTATCTCATTTCTTAAACTCAACCATGAGTTAAATGGGGCATCAAATTATCACAGCAAGTTATCCAAAGGGAGGCACCACACATAGTACAAGGCAGTGATCAATTAATTCAGAGCATGGTCAACCCAAACCACACCTCATAGAGAGCCATAATACTTGCATCAATTACCTGGGCATGAATTATTTAGCTCCACTATACACACATATATACCACCAGTAGCACAAGTATGGAGCAGTAGTAATGATGCAGCCCAAACACTATAACCATGAACAGAGATGGGAGAGGTTTAGCTCACAGTGCCGTAGAGGTAGTAGCAAGGTTGGCGATGCCGGGGTTGCGTCCGCGGCACCGTCCAGCCGGGTTGCGTCCGCGGCACCGTCCAGCCGGGGTTGCGTCCGCGGCACCATCCAGCCGGCGTCTAGGATGAAGTAGTCACCACCAGCCAGCACCACAACACCACCAGTACATCGCCACCACCGTGCCATCACCTCATCACCATTGATACATCATCGCAGTAGCAGCGGGCAACGGAGACAAGTAGGGGACTCCATGGTCAACCTCGAGCTCGAGAGGACGCAGTAGGGCGTCGAGGTGGTGGGGGTTTGATGGAGGAGGTATAGGCGGAGCCTAGATGGCCGTATCAGGTAGGAGTATTGGCGGCGACGGTAGAACCGCCGGTGACCACTAGGGTTCCCGGAGTCGGGGGCAACCGCTAGAGACCACGAAGTTCAAATCGACAGAGGGGAGTGGTAGAGCTCGTCGGGGGGAGCAAGAACCCCAACTCGCCGGAGCCTGAGAGAGCCGAAAGCGGCCAGAATACGGCGGCGACGCGACGGAGTCTTGGGGGTGAGTTCTGGCGACAGGAGCATCTAGGAGAGGGGAGTGTAGATGGAGGAGAGCGGGGAGAGGAAAGCGGAGCCTCACCGGCCAACAACGGCGGCGGATGCGGTCGACGACGGCAGGAGACGGCCGGGGCGGCGGCCAGGTCGCGAGCGAGAGAGAGGCGAATCACGATTCTCGTGTCCGTGCGTGGAGAAAGACTTGAGTGTGGGGATGAACTGGGCTTACTACGTACGTGTCTGGCCGAACCTTGTGCGTGTATGTGTGTTACTAAGCCAAAATAGCTTCAGCCCAATAAACTTGTATCGTTTTGTACGTGCATTCTGATTGATCCGACCATTAACTTGATCTAAGCCCAATAGCAAATCCATTAAGTGTGTACGTGTGTGCCATCGTCCAAGATTAACTCTGGCCAATCATATAATCCACTAGTGTGTAGGTATTTGCCCTTTCCACTCTAAACAAGTTAATTAGTCAACTAGGTGTGTAACTTTGGTACATACAAGTGAGTGTTTGGTAGTAGCCCATCAATTACATGCAAGAGTGTTTGTGTGTCTATTTTCTACACAATTATTATTAGACATAAAAAACAATTTATTTTAAATAAAAAAACATGTAACAATTAAATAAATTCTTAAAGATTTCAATCCAATTCAAATTATTTTTTCCTAAAAAAAATAATAAAATGCCAAACCCAATATTATTTTTATTTCAAAATTAATATAACCTCAACTTCATAATTAAGTTATTAACCTAAGAACTATTGGGTAATTAGGAGACCCTAGTTCCATTATGAATAAAATTATAACCTCATAATTTTATGTGGTATCCTAAAACCCTAAATTCATTAGGAACTCTAGCTCCATTAATCCATATGAACCCTAAGTTGTCCTAAACCTAAACCCTAGGTTATACCATGTGATCATCCTACTTTATTTTAAATCATAGAACCATATAGAACCTAGATACTGGTCATGTACACATAAATTGTAGAAGACTTATCACTAATAAGAGATGGGTATCCCATATGTTCATCTTCATCTAACCTAGATGATCAAATAGGGTTAACCAAATGTAAACCCTAGTTCCAATCTTCAGAGACATCAACCTTACCTATCCATGCTTAGCATCACACCATTGTGATGAATCCTGATAGCAACCATGCCAATATTGTGCATCCAATTCCATACACACTAAACCCTATTAGTGTTAGATAAATATTAATCATCCTATTTAGGAAACCACCATTCCTTACTTAGAAGATCCAATAGGAAACTCTAGACAACCTCAACCTTAACTGAAATACTTATTATTACTTAAGAAGTATGTTCTTCAAAAGTTATTCTTTTGAAGAAAATAGGAAGTAGCCATCAACCCTGCCTTATAGGATCTATAAACCCTAGCTAACTATCACCAGCAAGGTATACCAACCTTGATAGCACCCATGTTTAATGAATTGCCTAAGATGTTCTTCCAACCTTGTTAGGATCCATCTAATCCTTACTCCAGAAACCATTTGAAACCAGAGTAAACCATAGAACCCCACAAACCCAATTGTCATACTTGTTCTTAATCAAAGAACATGTTCTTCAAAAGTTATTCTTTTTGAAGAATATAACAAGTAATCATTTACCATGCCAAATAGTACTAAAACTGACAACTATTCTTTACATGTTAACATTATGCCAATTATCATTCTTTGTGTGTCCAATTGATTACTATGCTTTATTATGTAACTTGTACATGATACCAAGTAATCACACCTGAATAAGAACCTTGTTTGTGAATCACTTTAAAAGTGCAACACACCCTGAACTAATCATTCCAACTCACTAATCCTAAATCATCGGGGTTAGGTCACGATTAGAGCTATTGCATCTCATACTTATGCATTATTGCATCTTTGCCAATCTTTTAAACATCGTCCGTACCGGACGATGATGCTATTTCAGAATTTGGAGTTATTGCGTATCGAAGACCTTGCCTGCATAATCTTGCAGTCAAGAAAGGCAAGTTCATCGCTTGCTCATGTCATTTGAGTATTTTTACCAAATTACTTGCAAAGTATTATGTTTATCACTATTGCATAAAAAGCAAAACCACTATTATCATAACTATGAATATGACTATGTGGTGGGCAATGGAACCATGGATTGTGTTGATATGGTGGAGGTTCCATTGCAAGGGTTTATATCCATCTAGGATTAAACAACAAATGTCGTCCAGTGATTCTTGTGCCGTAATACCCGTGTTAACCATAAGATCTGGAGTGGGACGGAGTAGTCAAAAGTGTTTCCACCTCTCGTTCATCAACGAATGCGCTTTACCGTAGTACACTTGTGATCCAAGGGGGCAAGCTGGTGAGGCTGGGGAGTCATAAGTCCCCACGGCATAGTCCGTAGTACACTTGTCGCCTGACGGAGCAAGATGGTGAGGCTGGGGAGTCCTAAGTCCCCACGGTATTGCGGTCTATGATGGGTTGCAGCTACCGGCGAAGGAGTTTATGGTAAGAGCCCAGAACTGTTGTCGTGGTCGTGGTCCACCCGTGAGTGGGAATAATGGGACCGACGAGGACCCAGGGTCGGGGTATGCAACAAAGGGTGGGTGTTCGAGGTAGCGGAGGAACATGATTGACTAGGACCTTACTCACGGCCTCACACCAAAGGAAGTGTGGACGAGCCTGCAACTCGGTTGGCAACAAGGATAAGATCTCTTATGGGTAAAGCAACACACCTCTGCAGAGTGTAACGAAATGTGACCAGTCACTCCCTGTTCCGGGATATGGAACTGCGAACGCTGCTCGGAAAGGAACTCCATGAAGTTCTAGTCAACCGGTGAAGGTCGACGGACATAGCTCTTCAGAATAAAAGCAACCTTTTGAAGAAATGTTTACAAAAAATTGCATTGCCTATGACTTTCTGGTCTATGGTTGTAGCTAGTGCATTAAACACCTCTTTCCTAAAATGAACTTGTTGAGTACGCTCGTACTCATCCCACTCTTAAATCCCCTGCTTAGGTATGGAGGCATCAAAGGAGGATCTACAGTGCAACTCGAAGGCCGAGGAGTCAACTACTTCAAGAGATAGGACCATGTCAGGAGAGTCCGATACCACATTCAACAAGGAGAAAACCTAGATTAGCAATAGAAAGGAACTAGCTTCCAAAACCTAGCTCCTATTTAGCTAGAATCTATTCTTAGCCTCTATAGCTAGTTAAATACTCTACATGTAGAGTTCGTGATAGAATTAGACTCCGAGTCGTTCTTCTGGAGCTTATTTGCAGATTTACCTCATTGTAATTAGGAGGCTGTGTTGATCTTCTGTAATAGAGTCTATGTGTAATTCTATAGACATGCCTTGGACCCGCATATATTTCTGTTGTACCACTCTGAGCGATATAATACTAGTGGAACGGTGTTTCATTGGTGTTATATCAGACTTGCATACTACACCATGCAGTGGTATGCCGGGTCACCACAATAAGCCACAATTTGGCCATCCCCGGTTTTGAGTTAGAAGCCAAACAAAGAACTTTGCCTTCGGAGGGGCCCAATCTTTCCATACACAAATCTTGTTGCGAAGCACACTTCATGACCATATGATACGGGCAAAGCAAAGAATGGTCTTGTGTGGAGCATGGAGGAGATGGATCCAAGGAATTGCACCTCATAGGCCGACTTGGCAGAGTATTGCTCACTTCCAAGTAATCTCATCATGGGTCTCCTCATTAAGATGCATGTCTTGCAGTTGAACCCAAAACTCAACGAATTGCGTAAAGTGTTGCATGGTGAAGTTGTCCCCTATCTTGATCTTGTCAACCCTGTTGAATATATAAGCAAATATCCATATGAAATAATCCATAGAAGTAATTGATAAATCATGACTATGTGGACGAATAAACTAAACGTGCAGTTTCACATCTAAAGTAAACAAGCCGATCGCATCTACCGCATATACTAGAAGAAGAAACTCTAACAGAAACTGAAAGAGAAACGACAAGATCACATACTTCACAGCAGCGTCGTTGTCGCCCATGTTGAGGTTGTCGAAGAAGTCGCTGAGGTCCGGGAAGAAGTTGTCGGTGTGGAGGAACTCGTCGTCCGATGACGACGTCGTGATGTGAGCGCTCCCCAAAAACCTGATTGCCCCTCACCCGTACAGGTTCACGAGAGGCAGGGTTCCGGAGGCCTACTGTCCCGGCAGTCGGTGCACGCCGACGGACGGGATGAGGAAGACGAAGGCGGCGGCGCAAAGAACTGGAAACAGGTAGTCGCATATGTGGCTCGTTCCGGTTAGGGTTCTCGTCCGCGCTTATATAGTGTGGTTCGGGAAGGTCGTGGGGCGCAGCCCACGTCCGAGTCGGCACAGCCACGATCCAGAAAATCCGGAAGGCAAAACGGCTGAGTAACGCGTCCGTTAATGACTCAGAATTGATTACACAATTAATTTCCCAAACAGCAAAAAGATAAGCTCGGCTCGGCGAGATTCCCGCAACCCGCGGCGCGGCGCGTCGTGACGTGTCGTGTCGTGACGAGGCGAGGCGAGGCGGGCGGCGGAGGAGGAGGAGTGCGCGAGGGCTCTCTCTCTTCTCACTCACTTACTAGGACTAGAACAGCCCACCTTATATACCACTCCAACTCTCTCCCAACTAGCAATGTGGGACTAAACTTTAGCTCCCACTAGTGCTACCACTGATTATTGGAATGGGCCATGTGAGTTTCGGAATTTGATAATGGGCCATGGGCCAAAGGCCAAATGCCCACAAATTCCAGCAATCCCCCACAAACTCTCATTGGCACATCTCATCAATAAGTTTCCGAACATTGTTTTATATACCGGTATGTCGTGGAGACTGTTAAGTTGAACTTCCACTTAAAGCTTCATATTACACTAGATTGCAACTTGGATAGTGGACTATGCCTTGAACTACAAGTTTTCTCGCGCACTAGCTTCATACAAAGCCTAGACCGATACTAGGCTGCCGCGAGGCTTCCTCGCGGTTTGGAGCTTATACGTCATACTCCGGGGCCTTTCATGAGTTTACTAGAGAGCACCCAACTCTCATAGATTGCGACGTTTAACAATCGGACTCATATAGGTGTGTTCTTCAAAAGATGTTCTGCAGGACAACATCTCTGCTAAAATAAGCCACTTAGAACACATTAAGATAATTATCAACCTGCCATGCAGAATAGGAGAGTATTGCATCTTACGGAGTGGTAAAATTGCTATAGGGATATATACTCTCCTCCCAGCTGACCAACAGCTTGTCTCCCAATTCTAATTCACGGGATCTCCGATCACATAGAGTGGGTTACCACCGTGGGCAGCTCATAGTGTGGGTCTCATACCCATCTCCCTTGATGCATTTTCTATCACATTTCGTGATAGTCCCTTTGTGAAGGGGTCTGCCAGGTTTCTAGACGTATGGATATAATCCAACGCTATAACTCCGGAGTTTCTCATTTTCCGACAGTTTTCGGTCTCCTCTTCACATGCCTTGATGACTTCATATTATCCTTAGAACTGTTTACTTTGACGATCACGGTTTGATTATCACGGTTCATAGGAATAGCGGGTATTGGTTTTTCAACCACGGGTAAGTCCATCAAGAGCTCACGAAGCCACTCTGCTTCAACGATGGCTGTGTCTAATGCTGTGAGTTCTGCTTCCATAGTTGACCTCGTAATGATGGTCTGCTTGCAAGACTTCCAGGAAACAGCGCCACCTCCAAGTGTAAACAAATAACCACTTGTGGCTTTAGTCTCATCAGCATCAGATATCCAATTTGCATCACTATAACCCTCAAGTACCCTTGGATACCCAGTATAGTGAATGCCATAACTCGCAGTGCCTTTCAGATAGCGCAAAACTCTCTCAAGAGCATGCCAATGAACATCTCCAGGTCTAGACACAAAACGGCTGAGTTTACTTACAGCAAAGGAGATGTCAGGCCTCGTGGCGCTGGCTAAATACATAAGCGAGCCAATGATCTGCGAATATCGCAATTGATCTCTAGCAATTCTTTTATTCTTACGAATTATCACACTAGGATCATAAGGCGTTGGAGAAGATTTGCAGTCGCTATACCCGAAGCGACTCGGGATCTTTTCCACATAGTGGGACCGAAGCAATGTAATCCCACCATCGTCATCCTTCAGCAGCTTGATGTTTAAGATCACATCAGCTACTCCCAAGTCCTTCATCTCAAAACAACGAGATAGGAACTCCTTGACCTCCTTAATTACAGTAAGGTTGGTCCCAAATATCAATATGTCATCGACATAGAGACAAAGAATAACTCCCTCGCCCCCACCATGGCGATAGTATACACACTTGTCAGCTTCGTTTACAACAAAGCCTTCGGCGGTTAAAGTTCTTTCAAACTTCTCATGCCACTGCTTAGGCGCTTGCTTAAGCCCATACAAAGACTTCAACAACTTACACACCTTTCCTTCCTGACCGTCTACTACAAATCCATCGGGCTGCTCCATATAAATTTCCTCTTCAAGCTCTCCATTTAGGAAAGCAGTCTTAACATCCATTTGATGAACGAGAAGACCATGTGAGGCAGCCAAGGATAGTAGCACTCGAATGGTGGTCAATCGGTCAACAGGTGAGTATGTATCAAAGAAATCTTCACCTTCTTTACGGGTATAACCCTTGGCCACAAGACGTGCCTTGTACTTTTCAATAGTACCATCGGGCCTAAGCTTTTTCTTGAACACCCACTTGCATCCTACGAGGTTTGCACCCATAAGGACGATCAGTCACCTCCCAAGTTCCATTAGCTAAGATGGAATCCATCTCGCTACGGACAGCTTCCTTCCAGTAGTCAGCATCCAGAGATGCATAAGCTTCTGAAATAGAAGTGGGAGTGTCGTCCACGAGGTACACAATGAAATCATGTCCAAAGGACTTTGCAGTCCTCTGTCTCTTGCTCCTTTTGGGAGCTTCATTGTCATCCTCCACAGGATTTTCAAAGTGTTCTATAGCCATGGTAGGTTCAGGAAATAATTCCGAGTAGATGAACTCGGGCATCTCTCGAATTGATGAGCTAGACGTTTCTTTCATAGGAAAGATATCCTCAAAGAAAGTCGCATCATTCGACTCCATAATTGTACCAACATGCATGTCGGATACCTCAGATTTTACTATCAAAAATCTGTAGCCAATGCTATGAAATGCATATCCCGGAAGAACACAATCCACGGTTTTTGGTCCAAGCTTGCGCTTCTTGGGTATCGGCACATTTACTTTCGCCATACAACCCCAAGTTCGTAGGTAAGAGAGTTTCAACTTTTTCCTTTCCCATTCCTCAAAAGGAGTAATGGTTTTGTTCTTTGTGGGGACACGGTTTAGGACATGACATGCAGTCAATATCGCCTCCCCCACCATGCCTTGGATAGACCCGATGTATCTAACATGGCGTTAACCAAATCGGTTAGAGTACGGTTCTTTCTTTCGGCCACCCCATTTGACTGAGGTGAGTAGGGAGGCGTCCTCTCATGGATAATACCATGTTCCGCACAAAAAGAATCAAACTCGTTGGAAAAATACTCTCCACCACGATCAGACCTTAGCCGCTTGATCTTTCGATCAAGTTGGTTTTCTGCTTCGGCTTTAAAGATTTTGAAGTGATTAAGAGCTTCATCTTTAGATTTCAGGAGATACACATAACAATATCGAGTAGAGTCATCAATTAAAGTCATGAAGTATCTTTTTCCTCCTTTTGTCAATTCACCATTCATTTCACAAAGATCCGAATGTATAAGCTCCAGCGGTGCCAAGTCTCTTGCCTCCGCAGTCTTGTGAGACTTACGTGGTTGCTTAGCTTGTACACATACTTGGCACTTGGATTTCTTGACAATAGCAAATTTCGGAATTATATTCATATTCGCTAGCCGCGTCATGCACCCAAAATTAATATGACAAAGTCGTGAATGCCAAATATCGGACTCACTATCATTGCAAACATGATTAACAATTTGAGTACATAAGTCTGACAAAGATAAGCGGAACAGGCCTCCGCATACATAACCCTTTCCAACAAATTGTCCACACTTGGAAATTACAACTTTATTGGACTCAAAAACCAACTTAAAACCATCTCGACATAAAAGCGATCCGCTAACGAGATTCTTATTAATGGAGGGAACGTGCTGCACATTCTTCAGCTGGATGGTCTTTCCGAAGTAAACTTCGGATCCACCGTACCAACACCACGAACGAAGCACGTGAGCCGTTTCCCATCAGCACGGAGGAAGTCCTTGCGACCCGATAAGAAGAAAACATAGAGACATCAGAACATACATGTGTATTGGCTCCGGTGTCTATCCACCAATCAGGAGAATTACATACTGAAAGGACAGTAGGAGAAATACCGTACCCAACGTCCTTCATCTCAGTATCCACACCAATAACAACATTTGCGGACTTGCCGTTGTTCCCACGCCGATCATGACGTTCTGGGCAATCAGGAGCCCAATGTCCAGGAGCGCCACAAACATGGCAATTCCCTTTCTTCTTATAAGGAGTCTTCCTTTTGAAGTTGGTTGAGTTGGAGGCTTTGTTCTTCTCGTCAAACTTGCCTTTTCCATTGTTCTTATTCTTAGACTTGTGAGATTGGAAGTTTTTCTTCTGTACCACATTGGCACTAGAACCTCCCTCAAAACTACGAGCGCGTGTGTCCTTTGCTCTCGCCTTCTCTTCCACATGAAGCGAGCCAATGAGATCCGAAACGGAAAACTCTTGTCTCTTATGTTTCAGAGAAGTAGCAAAGTTCCTCCACAAAGGAGGAAGCTTGGCAATAATGCCACCGGCCACAAATTTGTCCGGTAAGGTACACTTAAACTGCTCGAGTTCTTTGGCAAGGGACTGAATCTCATGAGCCTGCTCAACCACGGAGCGCTCATCAGTCATCCTGTAGTCATAGTATTGCTCCATGACATACAGTTCAGTGCCAGCGTCCGAGACCCCAAACTTGGCCTCAAGCGCATCCCACGCATCTTTGCCATGGTCAAAAGCCATGTACGGGTCAACAATGTTGTCCCCAAGAATGCTGAACAAGGCCGCCTTAAACATGGCGTCGACCTTCTCAAACTTTTCCTGCTCCTCTGCGGAGAGAGGCCCCTCGAGGTCTAGCATCCGTGGCGCTAAAACAGCCTAGGTTTGTAAACCATAGAACCGCCTTTGTGCGCCACCTCTTGTAATGCATACCATCAAAGAGGGAGGTCGAGTAGCGGCAGCAACGCTGCTTGAATTGATTTGCCTATAATCAGGTTTTTGGATTGTTGAATATATAAGCAAATATCCATATGAAATAATCCATAGAAGTAATTGATAAATCATGACTATGTGGACGAATAAACTAAACGTGCAGTTTCACATCTAAAGTAAACAAGCCGATCGCATCTACCGCATATACTAGAAGAAGAAACTCTAACGAGACCGAAAGAGAAACGACAAGATCACATACTTCACGGCAGCGTCGTTGTCGCCCATGTTGAGGTTGTCGAAGAAGTCGCCGAGGTCCGGGAAGAAGTTGTCGGTGTGGAGGAACTCGTCGTCCGATGACGACGTCGTGATGCCGGTAGTCGCGCCGAGCGCTCCCCAAAAACCTGATTGCCCCTCACCCGTACGGGTTCACGAGAGGCGGGGTTCCGGAGGCCTCATCGTCCCGGCGGTCGGTGCACGCCGACGGACGGGATGAGGAAGACGAAGGCGGCGGCGCAAAGAAGCTGGAAACGGGTAGTCGCATATGTGGCTCGTTCGGTTAGGGTTCTCGTCCGCGCTTATATAGTGCGGTTCGGGAAGGTCGTGGGGCGCAGCCCACGTCCGAGTCGGCACGGCCACGATCCGGAAAATCCGGAAGGCAAAACGGCTGAGTAACGCGTCTGTTAATGACTCAGAATTGATTACACAATTAATTTCCCAAACAGCAAAAAGATAAGCTCGGCTCGGCGAGATTCCCGCAACCCGCGGCGCGGCGCGGCGCGGCGCGTCGCGTCGTGATGTGACGTGTCGTGACGAGGCGGGCGGCGGAGGAGGAGGAGTGCGCGAGGGCTCTCTCTCTTCTCACTCACTTACTAGGACTAGAACAGCCCACCTTATATACCACTCCAACTCTCTCCCAACTAGCAATGTGGGACTAAACTTTAGCTCCCACTAGTGCTACCACTGATTATTGGAATGGGCCATGTGAGTTTCAGAATTTGATAATGGGCCATGGGCCAAAGGCCAAATGCCCACAAATTCCAGCAATCCCCCACAAACTCTCATTGGCACATCTCATCAATAAGTTTCCAGAACATTGTTTTATATACCGGTATGTCGTGGAGACTGTTAAGTTGAACTTCCACTTAAAGCTTCATATTACACTAGATTGCAACTTGGATAGTGGACTATGCCTTGAACTACAAGTTTTACGCGCACTAGCTTCATACAAAGCCTAGACCGATACTAGGCTGCCGCGAGGCTTCCTCGCGGTTTGGAGCTTATACGTCATACTCCGGGGCCTTTCATGAGTTTACTAGAGAGCACCCAACTCTCATAGATTGCGACGTTTAACAATCGGACTCATATAGGTGTGTTCTTCAAAAGATGTTACGCAGGACAACATCTCTGCTAAAATAAGCCACTTAGAACACATTAAGATAATTATCAACCTGCCATACAGAATAGGAGAGTATTGCATCTTACGGAGTGGTAAAATTGCTATAGGGATATATACTCTTCTCCCAGCTGACCAACAGCTTGTCTCCCAGCTCTGATTCACGGGATCTCCGATCACATAGAGTGGGTTACCACCGTGGGCAGCTCATAGTGTGGGTCTCATACCCATCTCCCTTGATGCATTTTCTATCACATTTCGTGATAGTCCCTTTGTGAAGGGGTCTGCCAGGTTTCTAGACGTATGGATATAATCCAACGCTATAACTCCGGAGTTTCTCATTTTCCTGACAGTTTTCAGTCTCCTCTTCACATGCCTTGATGACTTCATATTATCCTTAGAACTCGTTTACTTTGACGATCACGGTTTGATTATCACGGTTCATAGGAATAGCGGGTATTGGTTTTTCAACCACGGGTAAGTCCATCAAGAGCTCACGAAGCCACTCTGCTTCAACGAGTGGCTGTGTCTAATGATGTGAGTTCCGCTTCCATAGTTGACCTCGTAATGATGGTCTGCTTGCAAGACTTCCAGGAAACAGCGCCACCTCCAAGTGTAAACAAATAACCACTTGTGGCTTTAGTCTCATCAGCATCAGATATCCAATTTGCATCACTATAACCCTCAAGTACCCTTGGATACCCGAGTATAGTGAATGCCATAACTCGCAGATGCCTTTCGAATAGCGCAAAACTCTCTCAAGAGCATGCCAATGAACATCTCCAGGTCTAGACACAAAACGGCTGAGTTTACTTACAGCAAAGGAGATGTCAGGCCTCGTGGCGTTGGCTAAATACATAAGCGAGCCAATGATCTGCGAATATCGCAATTGATCTCTAGCAATTATTTTATTCTTACGAATTATCACACTAGGATCATAAGGCGTTGGAGAAGATTTGCAGTCGCTATACCCGAAGCGACTCGGGATCTTTTCCACATAGTGGGACTGAAGCAATGTAATCCCACCATCGTCATCCTTCGACGGCTTGATGTTTAAGATCACATCAGCTACTCCCAAGTCCTTCATCTCAAAACAACGAGATAGGAACTCCTTGACCTCCTTAATCACAGTAAGGTTGGTCCCAAATATCAATATGTCATCGACATAGAGACAAAGAATAACTCCCTCGCCCCCACCATGGCGATAGTATACACACTTGTCAGCTTCGTTTACAACAAAGCCTTCGGCGGTTAAAGTTCTTTCAAACTTCTCATGCCACTGCTTAGGCGCTTGCTTAAGCCCATACAAAGACTTCAACAACTTACACACCTTTCCTTCTTGACCGTCTACTACAAATCCATCGGGCTGCTCCATATAAATTTCCTCTTCAAGCTCTCCATTTAGGAAAGCAGTCTTAACATCCATTTGATGAACGAGAAGACCATGTGAGGCAGCCAAGGATAGTAGCACTCGAATGGTGGTCAATCGCGTCAACGGTGAGTATGTATCAAAGAAATCTTCACCTTCTTTCCGGGTATAACCCTTGGCCACAAGACGTGCCTTGTACTTTTCAATAGTACCATCGGGCCTAAGCTTTTTCTTGAACACCCACTTGCATCCTACAGGTTTGCACCCATAAGGACGATCGAGTCACCTCCCAAGTTCCATTAGCTAAGATGGAATCCATCTCGCTACGGACGGCTTCCTTCCAGTGAGTCGGCATCCGGAGATGCATAAGCTTACGAAATAGAAGTGGGAGTGTCGTCCACGAGGTACACAATGAAATCATGTCCAAAGGACTTTGCGAGTCCTCTGTCTCTTGCTCCTTTTGGGAGCTTCATTGTCATCCTCCACGGGATTTTCAAAGTGTTCTATAGCCATGGTAGGTTCGGAAATAATTCCTGAGTAGATGAAGCTGGGCATCTCCTGAATTGATGAGCTAGACGTTTCTTTCATAGGAAAGATATCCTCAAAGAAAGTCGCATCATTCGACTCCATAATTGTACCAACATGCATGTCGGATACCTCAGATTTTACTATCAAAAATCTGTAGCCAATGCTATGAAATGCATATCCCGGAAGAACACAATCCACGGTTTTTGGTCCAAGCTTGCGCTTCTTGGGTATCGGCACATTTACTTTCGCCATACAACCCCAAGTTCGTAGGTAAGAGAGTTTCAGCCTTTTCCTTTCCCATTCCTCAAAAGGAGTAATGGTTTTGTTCTTTGTGGGGACACGGTTTAGGACATGACATGCGAGTCAATATCGCCTCCCCCACCATGCCTTGGATAGACCCGATGTATCTAACATGGCGTTAACCAAATCGGTTAGAGTACGGTTCTTTCTTTCGGCCACCCCATTTGACTGAGGTGAGTAGGGAGGCGTCCTCTCATGGATAATACCATGTTCCGCACAAAAAGAATCAAACTCGTTGGAAAAATACTCTCCACCACGATCGGACCTTAGCCGCTTGATCTTTCGATCAAGTTGGTTTTCTACGCTTCGGCTTTAAAGATTTTGAAGTGATTAAGAGCTTCATCTTTAGATTTCAGGAGATACACATAACAATATCGAGTAGAGTCATCAATTAAAGTCATGAAGTATCTTTTTCCTCCTTTTGTCAATTCACCATTCATTTCACAAAGATCCGAATGTATAAGCTCCAGCGGTGCCAAGTCTCTTGCCTCCGCGATCTTGTGAGACTTACGTGGTTGCTTAGCTTGTACACATACTTGGCACTTGGATTTCTTGACAATAGCAAATTTCGGAATTATATTCATATTCGCTAGCCGCGTCATGCACCCAAAATTAATATGACAAAGTCGTGAATGCCAAATATCGGACTCACTATCATTGCAAACATGATTAACAATTTGAGTACATAAGTCTGACAAAGATAAGCGGAACAGGCCTCCGCATACATAACCCTTTCCAACAAATTGTCCACACTTGGAAATTACAACTTTATTGGACTCAAAAACCAACTTAAAACCATCTCGACATAAAAGCGATCCGCTAACGAGATTCTTATTAATGGAGGGAACGTGCTGCACATTCTTCAGCTGGATGGTCTTTCCCGAAGTAAACTTCAGATCCACCGTACCAACACCACGAACAGAAGCACGTGAGCCGTTTCCCATCAGCACGGAGGAAGTCCTTGCGACCTGATAAGAAGAAAACATAGAGACATCAGAACATACATGTGTATTGGCTCCGGTGTCTATCCACCAATCAGGAGAATTACATACTGAAAGGACAGTAGGAGAAACACCGTACCCAACGTCCTTCATCTCAGTATCCACACCAATAACAACATTTGCGGACTTGCCGCTGTTCCCACGCCGATCATGACGTTCTGGGCAATCAGGAGCCCAATGTCCAGGAGCGCCACAAACATGGCAATTCCCTTTCTTCTTATAAGGAGTCTTCCTTTTGAAGTTGGTTGAGTTGGAGGCTTTGTTCTTCTCGTCAAACTTGCCTTTTCCATTGTTCTTATTCTTAGACTTGTGAGATTGGAAGTTTTTCTTCTGTACCACATTGGCACTAGAACCTCCCTCAAAACTACGAGCGCGTGTGTCCTTTGCTCTCGCCTTCTCTTCCACATGAAGCGAGCCAATGAGATCCGAAACGGAAAACTCTTGTCTCTTATGTTTCAGAGAAGTAGCAAAGTTCCTCCACAAAGGAGGAAGCTTGGCAATAATGCCACCGGCCACAAATTTGTCCGGTAAGGTACACTTAAACTGCTCGAGTTCTTTGGCAAGGGACTGAATCTCATGAGCTCGCTCAACCACGGAGCGCTCATCAGTCATCCTGTAGTCATAGTATTGCTCCATGACATACAGTTCAGTGCCAGCGTCCGAGACCCCAAACTTGGCCTCAAGCGCATCCCACGCATCTTTGCCATGGTCAAAAGCCATGTACGGGTCAACAATGTTGTCCCCAAGAATGCTGAACAAGGCCGCCTTAAACATGGCGTCGACCTTCTCAAACTTTTCCTGCTCCTCTGCAGAGAGAGGCCCCTCAGGTCTAGCATCTGTGGCGCTAAAACAGCCTAGGTTTGTAAACCATAGAACTGCCTTTGTGCGCCACCTCTTGTAATGCATACCATCAAAGAGGGGAGGTCGAGTAGCGGCAGCAACGCTGCTTGAATTGATTTGCCTATAATCAGGTTTTTGGATTGTTGAATATATAAGCAAATATCCATATGAAATAATCCATAGAAGTAATTGATAAATCATGACTATGTGGACGAATAAACTAAACGTGCAGTTTCACATCTAAAGTAAACAAGCCGATCGCATCTACCGCATATACTAGAAGAAGAAACTCTAACGAAACCGAAAGAGAAACGACAAGATCACATACTTCACAGCAGCGTCGTTGTCGCCCATGTTGAGGTTGTCGAAGAAGTCGCCGAGGTCCGGGAAGAAGTTGTCGGTGTGGAGGAACTCGTCGTCCGATGACGACGTCGTGATGCCGGTAGTCGCGCCCGAGCGCTCCCCAAAAGCCTGATTGCCCCTCACCCGTACAGGTTCACGAGAGGCAGGGTTCCGGAGGCCTACTGTCCCGGCAGTCGGTGCACGCCGACGGACGGGATGAGGAAGACGAAGGCGGCGGCGCAAAGAACTGGAAACAGGTAGTCGCATATGTGGCTCGTTCCGGTTAGGGTTCTCGTCCGCGCTTATATAGTGCGGTTCGGGAAGGTCGTGGGGCGCAGCCCACGTCCGAGTCGGCACAGCCACGATCCAGAAAATCCGGAAGGCAAAACGGCTGAGTAACGCGTCTGTTAATGACTCAGAATTGATTACACAATTAATTTCCCAAACAGCAAAAAGATAAGCTCGGCTCGGCGAGATTCCCGCAACCCGCGGCGCGGCGCGGCGCGTCGCGTCGCGTCGTGACGAGGCGGGCGGCGGAGGAGGAGGAGTGCGCGAGGGCTCTCTCTCTTCTCACTCACTTACTAGGACTAGAACAGCCCACCTTATATACCACTCCAACTCTCTCCCAACTAGCAATGTGGGACTAAACTTTAGCTCCCACTAGTGCTACCACTGATTATTGGAATGGGCCATGTGAGTTTCAGAATTTGATAATGGGCCATGGGCCAAAGGCCAAATGCCCACAAATTCCAGCAAACCCAAGCGTTATCCTTCATAGCTTGGTTGACTTTTCAAGATTTTCTTCTATAGATTGCAAAGATGATCGAGGCGTGCAAGTTCTCTGGGTTTTCTCCCATGAAGCTAAGGGGCCTCCCAAAAAGATGGCTTGCACCCATTGTCTAGCGCGATGGAAGTGGCAGCATAAAAGATGTTCATATCTTTCTCGGGACACGGGTTGCCATAGCCAACCCAAATCTTTGTAGAGTTCTTCAAGTCAAGCCAAAGTCGCCGTAAACGAAGGACCGTTGTAAACTTATCTAAATTCGTGATTTCAAGCCCTTCAAGATTCGTTGGGCGGCACGTCGTCTCCTAATTGGCCTTACATGTTGATATTCGAACATGCGCTACCACGGTTGTAGTGCCAAGCTGTTTGTCCAACTTTTAATCGTCGGGTCACCAAGAGAAAATAGGTGGCGGACGGATTACAGGTGCAGTTTTAGCTTCAAAGTTGACGGGAGAACGCAGGGTATTCGACGATCCATCTCGCGCAATTAAATGCATGCTGGCGAACGATTCAAAGGTTGACATATGAATTTGAGCTGATGCTCATGCGCTGGCCAGGCACTGGAGGATGTCAACAGTCGGGTGCCGACGACCGTTGCCCGTACAGAACAGGAGCGGGAGTTTGACCTAGACGCGCTGCACTTCAAGTCGCGTCGCTCTCGCGCGCCATGGGACGACAGAGCTGTTTGCATGATTGGCAGTGCTGTCCGCTACAGATCGTAAAGACAAAAAAACAGCGTCCGCATCCCAAAACAACACTGAGCAACACGCGGCGGCGCAACGCAACGCGAGCGGCAAACCCGGTCAAAATCATCACAAAAGTCAGAGACTTGCCGGCAGCTAGCTTGAAAGTCTTGAGCTAGCTAGGTGGCACCGGAAAGAGCAGTACGAACCACAGCAGTCACTCACTTCAGTTCTTGATCGAGGAGGCGAATCGATCGCCGTCCGTCCGTCGTTTTCGGTCGGCGCGCTGAGGCAGCAGCTTCGCGCGAGACCATTGATGGCGGCCGATCGAGCTTGCGGCCGACCTTGCCCTGTACACACCCACGCACACTCTCCAACCTCCGGCAAGCCTCCCTCGCATGCACTTCTCCGACGAACCGGAGACGGGTTCTTCAGCCACCAATTGCGTCGACCACGCGCCGCGGGCGCGGAGAGCGGTCGTTCTCCAATGCACTGCCGGCGATACGGCGAGGGAACAGGTGTCTGGTGGGGGCGGCCGACGGCGAGGGCTACGTCTGCTGACCCCGTACGTGCGATTTGTCAACCGGCTCCGCGCGTCGCTCGTCAAATGCAGGTAGACCTCGCTGTGACGCGGGTCCTGAAAAAGGCGTGCTTGGCGCGGGCGGTGCGCGGGGACGAGACGCAACAGCAGATGGCTGGGAGCCGTCGGCGTCACGGGGACGACGAAGTTGCCGTGTTCATAGCCGGAAGTCGGCGTGCCGACGCAGCGAGTGTTGCTAGAGGACAGCACGGACAGATAGCTCGTTAGCTCGTTACATATCCGCACTGTGAGTCTGTGACTGACGGGAACAGGGAGATTATCAGATAACACTGTGAGTCTGTTTTGTTGTGAGTTGTTACTCGTCACTCCAGCGTCATCTGCCATGAAGAAAAGACTTGTTTACACCTCAGTACGCAAGAAATATAATTCGATTAACGCTAGGTACGGTTAAATTCAGATTATCACGACTACCTAACAATCTAGCTTTATTAAGTACGTATACACAGCAACATACTGAAAAAAAAAACGAGGAAACTCACAAATAGACCGTTTGAGTCATTTGATTGGGAACCTGACGTTGCAGCGCAGGCCGTTTTTCATGTAATGGGCGATTCGCCCAACGAAGCGTATGCTTTGCTACGGATCGTCAGAAGCTATTAGGTAGCTTGCTTGTGAGTTTGCTCGTTTTTTTTTTTCAGTATGTTGTTGTTGTGTATACGTACTTAATAAAGCTAGATTGTTAGGTAGTCGTGATAATCTGAATTTAACCGTACCTAGCGTTAATCGAATTATATTTCTTGCGTACTGAGGTGTAAACAAGTCTTTTTTTCCAGGCAGATGACGCTGGAGTGACGAGTAACAACTCGCAACAAAACAGACTCACAGTGCTATCTGATTATCTCTTTAATCTGATAATCTCCATGTTCCCGTCAGTCACAGACTCACAGTGCGGATATGGTAACGAGCTAATTAACGAGCTATCTGTCCGTGTTGTCCGCCTGTCCTCTAGCAACACTCGCTGCGTCGGCACGCCGACTTCCGGCTATGAATACGGCAACTTCGTCGTCCCCGTGACGCCGACGGCTCCCAGCTCTTCCTGCTGGCTGCTGGTGCAAGGCTGCTTGATGATGGCAAGGATTCCGTTGAGGAGCTGGCCACCGGGACCTTCAAGACCCACGTTGTAGCTGCCGTTGTTGGAGAGGAGGATGTTCTCGGCTCGGCTCGTGGCAACGCTGATGTGTGCAATCTTGATGAGGCGCGAGCGGAGCCGTGCGGCGGCATCTCGGCTGCTGTTGATGCTCTTGGAGACAAGGCTGATTGGGTTCAGGTGGGCCGAGGTGGCCGCCCCGGCCGCGAGGCGTCGTCCTCTTTGCTTCGGAATGCCTAGCCAGGAACGCCAGACTCCCAAACAAATGACAGAATGACACTGGCACTACAATACTGACTTTGCAAACTCCTATGTCTAACCTCGTGCGCTACTCGGTTAATTTACACCTCTTGCATGAAATTGACACTGCAATACGAAAACCAAGACGGCGCTGGAGCTTCAGATCATCGATGATCGGCGATGCTGGAGATAAATTTATCTTCCCGTTGTCCATGGCATGCATGAGTAGCTGAGCATCTGTATTGATTACATATTACAACTACAAATGCCTGTCTAGGACTTGTCCTCATACTGTTTCTGATGACCAAAGTTTGGGTCCGCTCTCCAAGCCGTCTACCAGCTCTGCATATTATTTCGTAAGCCTCCACTAAATTATACTCCTACATCACAGGTTTGCTGTTCAACTAACACCTCCAAATAAAGGAACATTAGAACACTCTGCATATTACTCGGAATCCATCTTTCAACCAGAGAAGAATAATCTTTATATGATCCAGCGAATCTTTCCTCTTCTAAACCTGATATTCTCCATAAACCAAATTACCAAAGAAAAGCCAGGTCACTTCACTGAGTAGGTGGAAACCAAGTGAATTTCCTTTTCCTCACTGAATAGAAACACCAAAAGCAACAGAATTCAATCTGCCGCTGCAAATAATTATAACATGCCAAAGTTATAAACAGAAGTTGACATCAAAGATTTTATTCATACCCATCCAGAGGGTAGCAGGAACAAAGAAAACTATTACATCGGTGTAAAATCTCATTCATTACAACAAAGTTCAGTACACTGGAACCTAGTTTTTGCGCACAATAGCTGGTACAGACCCATGAAAAAGAGCAGCGCAACTGCTGGACAACCAGACATAGAGGTGCACCGATTCTTACTCATAAACCAGTCCCCACCTGCAGAGGCCTCTCATCTAATCTGACAGTAGATAAAGCTTACCTGGAAATAAATGTCACATTGTTAGCATTACTTACACATAAGATACACACCAGTAGGAATGAAAGTGCAATAAACAGGAGTTTACAGTTCAGCATCGAGTGCCATTATCATCATATGATGGTCCAACACAAGTGTTGGAAAGTATTTTGATAGTACAAAGAATTTAGATGCCAGATATACATCTCCAAAAACTACACTAGAAACAATATAGATTTATCGAGTACTGCATGCAATAATATAGATTTATCTAGTACTGCATGCATTTGGCAATGTGTGACTGAACTGTCACAGCCCACATGCCATACACATCTCACTGCTTCTCTAAACTGAAAATAGACGTGGGCCCAATTATTTTTCAATGTAGAGAAATCAAGGGTGTTGGAACAACAAGGCCGTCCGAGCACCCTCATAGTGTTAATTACCCAGTTTGTTCCAGTAACAACATAGTAACTTTGACATTAGGCCTTGCATATTTTTCAACAATATGCTAATCATTCTAGGCTTCTAGCTAAGAAACTGTGTTCCTATAATTAACATATGAAAGTTGAAGTGACTAATGTATACCCGAGTTTCTTCAAGCTTATGGATTATTTCGTATTTTGGCTGAAATTTATAAAACTTTCCAACTTGGTGAGCCCAATTTGTTGGAAATAGATAAGAGGGAAAAAAAATGTGTAAATACTAAATACATGTATTTTACCATTGCTGTGATGCAACGTGGCAAGCAAAGAACATACCCACTGTCATTGGTACAGTAGCAAGGAATGGCTGGCCGGCATTCCACAAAGTGAGTTGCAAAGAGAGAAAGGACTTTGTAGCTTCGCCGCAAGGCAAACCCGAAAAAAAAAAAAGTGGGACAGATAGAGTTCTCATCTCAGTAATGCAGAAGACGGTTGGGCTTGCAGGTTGAATCGACCACATGTTACAACAGAATGCAGAGAAGGGAATCCCAGACCTCCACCTCTCAACTACTCTGCGACAACCACAACCACAATCCGATTGCTCAGCAGCTGGATCAACGAGCCCATGGTCATGGTGGGCTATCTCTAATATAGGCTATAAGTACGTCTTCTCCTCTTGTGGAAATAAGTACACACTCCCATTCGAGTTCCAAAACCATAATTCCCTTTGAGCAAGAAGGTCAATTTCACGCAGGCAAGGTGCTTCAAGGACCACTCTTGGAGTTGTTCTGCTGCTCCTTCCTAAGTGTCAATCCACCGCTCGTCTTGCCGCAACCGGTGGAGTGGTGTTGTATCTACGAGAGGAGAGGCAAAGGGTCCTTAGGCACAGTCGGGGAGTAGTTTCTCTCTGGGATAGCGCCGTTCTACTGTGAAGAGTAGTACTCGTAGTCTGCAAGTCTTTGGTTTGGAAAACACGTGTAGATTTCTCTATGTGATTGCTCTGATATCTCTATTATTATGTCTTCCTGAAAACTTTTGTGCAATCCCGATTCTTGTTTATTGCTAATCCTGAGAGCCGTATTTTTTATTTCATACTGACTTTTTCAGTACCTAGCAGCATTGGTTGTAGCTTCTGCCTTATGTGCGTAGCTGTTCAATTGTTAGTTCTGGTAAGTATAGATCCTAGAGTGCTTCTCTAGTTTAATGAAAGAATGGGCTCTCTATGTTAGCCTAGCTAGTTCACAGGTAGTGTGTGGGAATTAGTCTGTTTGTGATGCTGCCAAAAGCTTGTTGGAGCTTGTATTACATAGTGCTATTTATAGGATACAAGCTAGGTACAATATCTAGATTTCTAAAGCCTTCTAAAGCTTTCTACTGATATCCTAACCTTCTACATGTTTCCACTGCCAAGTAGAGTTAGCTACTGCCTAGTGCTTACATATGAAATGTACCTACAGTGCTACTAGAACCTACCAGTCCTACTAGAACGTACTAGATTAACTCCAAAGCAAGGATTACTCTAACAATTCTCCCCCTAATCCTTGCTCTTCGTGCTTGACTTGATCTGGACCATTCCGATTCAGCTCGCAGCTCCTGAAACTTCACTCGCCCAAGTGATTTTGTCAAAGAATCAGCAAGCTGATCTGAAGTATTGATGAAGCTGGCGTTGATGCTTCCATCTTCCAAGGAGCCTCTGATGAAGTGATACCGAATATCGATATGTTTGTTGCGCTCATGGAAGACTGGACTTTTGGCTAATGCCAGGGCAGACTTGCTGTCCACCATTAGCTCAACTGTCTCGGCTTTTCTTCCTTTAAGTTCTCTAAGTAGTCGAGCCAGCCAAATTCCTTGAGTTGGTGCGGTTGTGGCTGCGATATACTCTGCCTCGCATGAGGACTAAGCAACCACCCTTTGCTTGAGAGATTGTCAACTCACCAAGCAGTTGCCGAGGAAGAATAGAGTGCCGCTCGTGCTCTTCCTGGTGTCAATGTCACCGGCTAGGTACTGTAACCAATCAGCCGTGTCTCCTTTGTCTTCCGTCGGTAGTGAAGACCATAGTGGGTTGTGCCAGCGAAGTAGCGAAGAATTCTCTTCACCGCCATCATGTGCTCCTCCGTGGGTAGTTCCATGAATCTACTGACGAACCCAACAACGAACCCAACAGCAAATGCCAGGTCTGGCCTAGTGTGGACGAGGTGGCGTAGGCTGCCAACGATCTGTCGGTACTTCGTAGCGTCCACCTCTTTTGTTGTGCTTTCACGGCTAAGCTTCAGCCGCTCCTCCATTGGGGTGTGTGCTGGATTGCATCCTTCCATTCCGCCCAGCTGCAGGATGCGCGAGGCATTGTGTGCTTGACATAGGCTGATGCCATCGCCATGCTGATGGACTTCAATTCCGAGATAGAATGACAACAATCCAAGGTCACTCATCTGGAATTTTGTCTTCATCTCGGCCTTGAAACTCTCAATTGCTCCCTTGACGAACCTGTGATGATCAGATCATTCACATATACTCCAAGGAGCAAGATTGCGTCACTCGTGATGCGCCGGTAGATTGTGTGCTCGTGCTCGCTTTGCTTGAAGCCCATTTCTTTGAGCGTGGAATCGAGCTTCGCATTCCATGCCCGTGGAGCCTGCCGCAAGCCATAGAGGGCCTTGCATAGCCGTAAGACCTTTTCTTCTCCGGTGACCACGAAACCCGGTGGCTGCTTCACATAGACCTCCTCCTTCAGTTCTCCATTGAGAAATGTTGATTTTACGTCCAAGTGGTGGACGGGCCACCCCTCATGGGCAAGCCAAAGCAAGCAGCACCGGATTGATTCCATGCGGGCGACAAGAGCAAAGACTTCATCAAAGTCTATGCCGGCTTGCTAGACGAAGCCGCGAGCGACCAACTGTGCTTTGTATTTGATTACTTCGCTAGCTTCATTTTTTTCAACTTATAGACCCATTTGAGGCCTATTGGTCGATGCCCGTGTGCAGATTGACAAGCTGCCATGTGTTGTTTCTCTCCATTGCTTCAATTTCCTCATGCATGGCTGCCAGCTGTGCCTTGTCGCGCTCAGCTTCTGCAAATGAGCATGGCTCCCCCGTGCTGGTCAAGTGTAGCTTAGAGTCGAGGTTGCACGGTGCGAGGAGCCCAGGCACCGGTTTGTCTCCAATCAGGTTTTCGACCTTGCGATACTGGTGTGTCGCCATGCGCAACATCCAGTCGATCATCATCATTTGCTGGTGGCGTGACGAAAATCGGGGTTGATGCGGTTGCAAGACTTGTTTCTGGAGCTGATGGAGGTGTTGGTGGGGCGCTGGTTGAGGCACCTTGAGCCCCACGTCTCAAAGACACAACTATGTCCCCTACTGAACTGGACACTTGGCTAGGCTCACTCCACGTCAAAGTTGCTGCTGGGGATTTCGCGCCATCTGCTGCCCAATCCCAACCTCGCTCTTCATCAAAGATAACATCACGAGCGATGCGAACACGCCTTGTAGCTGGGTCCAGCAGTCTGTATGCCTTTACTCCATCCTCATAGCCAATGAAGACAACGGGAGAGCTGCGGTCATCGAGCTTGCGTAGGTTCCCCTGTTCCTTGACATATGCCAAGCACCCAAAGGTGCGAAGGTAGTGGACAGCCAGCTTGCGGCCATGCCACGCCTCGTAAGGCGTCTTTCCTGTGAGGGCTTTGGTGGGAGCTCGGTTTAGGAGGAAGATGCTGACCGCCTCCCCCCAAAATTCAGCTGGCATACTCCTCGATTTCAGCAAAGAACGTGCCATTGCCACCACCATTTGGTTCCGCCTCTCGACGAAGCCATTCTGCCGTGGAGCGTATGGCGCGGAGAAGTGGCGCTCAATTACGTCATCAGCACAGTAGGCTGCAAAATCCGTTGAGGTGAACTCACCGCCGTTGTCCGTGCGGAACACACGCAGTTTGCTTCCGCTTTGAGCTTCCGCTGCTGCCTGAACTCTTTTGATGGCATCTGCTGCATCATTCTTGGCTGCGAGGAGCATCACCCACATGTAGCGGGTGGCATCATCCACCAACAACAAGAAGTAGCGCCGGCCTCCAGGTGTCACCGTCGAGATGGGACCGCAGAGGTCGCCGTGGACAAGCTCAAATAGCTCTTGTGCACGATACCTTGCTTGCGAGGGAACGGGCCTCGCAACGGGCTACGACGATGCTTCGTGATGACGCATGTGTCACAGAACTGCTCCATGTGTTCCAGCCGTGGCAGCCCACGTGCCATGGCCATGGCGAGGCGTCCCATCTTCTACAAAGCATCAAAGTTGAGATGCCCAAATCGCTCATGCCGAGATGCCCAAATCGCTCATGCCGGCGCCAAGCAATATCATCGCGGTGGGCAGAGAGACAAATTGGCCGCGCAATCTCAAGATGGAGGAGATAGGCGATTCCAGCCGCGTGTGACCCGAACAAGGAGTCGTCCTTGCTGATCCCATATGCGAAGCACACCTCTCCTGATTAGCGCGCATGCATCGCTCTCGTTAAGCTGACCAATGCTGATGATCGAGTTTTTCAGGCGTGGGATGTAGTAGACGCCGCTGAGAGCCTTTTTTTTAGAACCACATATTTCATTAATCGAAAACCAAGTTACATGAAGCAACACATATGTGGAAACTAAAAGACAAACCAGGATAAAATGATTATCCTAAATTTGCAGATAAAATCCTAAAAGATCAAGAAATACAAAATGATCCCTAGGGTTTCCTGCAACCACCGTAGCCAGCTGGCAAAGATGATGGTGCCCATGCCCTTGATTTCCACGATCGAGCCGTTGTCAAATTTGACCGTGCCGGTGATCGTTCGGTCAATTTTAGCAAAGGCATCCCCATAGCCCGTCATGTGATTTGTAGCGCCGGTGTTGAGGTACTAGCCCTCGATCCGCTCATCGTCGATGCTCGTCCCAAGGTAAGCTTTTGCCTTCGGCTCATCGATGTGAAGAGGGACATGCTCTGGAGCTGTAATGGTGCTATCTTCCACAACAATGGCCGAGGCTGGATCAACGTTCTGCTGCACCACCATGGCAGTAGCTGGAGCTTCGCTTTTCTCGACCGGCATGGCTGGAGCTGGAGTGCTTTGTTGCACCACCATGGCAGGAGCAGGAGTGGTGCAGACCTGCGCCATGAGGAGTGCAGGCTCGTCCTCATCTTCCTCTGCTTCGGCCAGGTATGCCCTATTTCTCCGGGGCTGCTTGCAGTCCTTGGCCCAATGGCCGCGACGGCCGCAGCATGTGTCATCTCACGAGCCATCCCTAGCCGATGCACGATCATCGCTGCCTTCTCCAACCTTATTACGTGGTGGCCGTCGTCGTCGCTGTCCGCTGCCGCGTGCAGGCCTAGAGGAGCTGCCTCCTTGTCGCCCCTTCATCCTCTCTAGCCATTGCTCCTCGGTGAGTAGGAGCTTGCCCTGCTCACGCGCCAGCTCAGGCAACTCAAGACGATCCTCAGCTGCCTTCAGCCGGCCGGTGACTTCCTCCAATGACATATCACAAGTTTCAAGGAGGGTCTCGATTGCGGCACAACCCGCAAAAACTTCTCAACGACTTGAGTTTCATCGATAGGTGCTCCGAGCGTGGCGAGGCTTGTGACGAGGTTCGTAAGGCATAGCACGAAATCATCAACAGACTCAGAATGAGATCATCTCAAATTCCTTCTTTAGCTGGCACCTTGCCCTTCCGCACGCGATCTGAACCGACGTGCATGGCTTGAATCACCTCGCACGTCTCTTTCGATGTCCGCTTGACGGCTAGTCCAGCCATCATTTCTGGTGGCACCGCTTGCAAGATGGCCTCCAAGCCATTCGATCTTCCTGGTAGTCGTCGGCGCCGAGCTCAATTGCATCTCAGATGCCCCGAGCATGCATCTTCACCTTCATGAGGAGGCTCCGTTCGGTGTAGTTCGTCTGCGTCAGCATCGGGTAACTGCCACTGCCGACGTCCTTCACGACTCGCCCGACCACAACCTCGCGCCTTCCTGCATCACGGTGGCCCGGTCGTCTCGGTGGTGGTGAAGGGGAACGGCGCCGCGGCTGGCGAGGCGGACTGCCAGCAACACCTACAACTGGAGCTAACATCTCTCATCTCAGAATCCTAACTTCACCAACGCTATGATACCAACTGTTAGCCTTGCTAGTTCAAGGTAGTGTGTGGCAAGTAGTCTATTTGTGATGCTGCCAAAAGCTTGTTGCAGCTTGTATTGCATAGTGCTATTTATAGGATACAAGCGAGGTACAACATGTAGATTTCTAAAGCCTTCTAGAGCTTTCTACTGATATCCTAACCTTCTACATGTTTCTATTGCCAACTAGAGTTAGCTACTGCCTAGTGTTACATATGAAATGTACCACTACAACATACTAGCACCTACAGTGCTACTAGAACCTACCAGTCCTACTAGAAGGTACTAGATTAACTCCAAAGCAAGGATTACTCTAACACTCTACTGTTGTGACTTTTTAGAAGTGCAAGTTGTGGCTGTAGTACTTTAGGAGCACACATGCTTGTTCCAGTATAATTCAGTTAATTATTATGAAAACTCTAGATGCTTGTGAAATCTGTTGTATCTCAGTTACTACGATCCTTAAAAGTGTCTTCCTGTCCTTGGTAATTTGATTTCTATGATAATTATTCAGAGCTCCCTTAATTCCTTACGATTATTTTATACTAGTTTACTACTATGTTTTTGAGCAATCTGGTGTCACTAGACTGTAAGAGCATTGCATATGAGTCTTTGCTGATATATGTGAGACGATTTTCCTAGTTATTTCGTAAGTTTTGGAGCAATGTGTGCTATGTGTATGCAATTTTATAACCTTGAGATTAAAAGGAGCAAACCATCTTAGCCTAATTAACTCGAGTCCCATTACTTTGATGCTTGTAGTGTCATGGCTTTAAAACATGGCACCATCATGTGACGAATGGTTGCCAAAAGCATGAAGATCAAGAGATAACCCACAACGGGAGGGGCCATATTGATCAAAGAGGAAAATAAAGGATGTTTTGGGTGTGCTGAGCTTGATTAGTGTGATTGGGAGGGTAACAAAAGACTTCCCGGAAACAGCATAAGAGGAGTTGGTTACCTTCCATCCGGTTTTGGATGTAGTCATAGTCTTCTTCCCTAGTGTCGAGGTATGGGACTCAGATAACCACACGGGGGGAGACCGAGGCCCAACACGAGGACTCAGCGTACAAGGGAGACCGGGGCGTCAATTTGGAGTGCAAGGCAAGTCAAGATTACATGCCCCGGTATCCCCATGATACCGTTGTAACCGACTTAGATCAGATCTAGATGTACCTTTTCAGATGTAACCAACTCAGCTCCTCGAAACCCTAATCCTTGGATGTGTATATAAGGCGGGGAGTGGGGCCAGCCAAGTCATATCATAAGCCTTCATACACCAATCTTCTACCATGCAATCCTGCAAGTAACGCTACCACCATAGCACCCTCGAGATGTTTTTTACCGGGGCCCGAACCTGTATAAACCTTGTTACAGTGCTACCATTGGGATCTTCTAAGCACATCACCCCCTATTTGTGCCCGGTGCTTAAATCTACAATGATGGATTGTGTCAAGATCAACTACATCGTCTCTACTTCCACACCTTGGCCAGGAGTACCACTTTGGATCCCTGGACTTCGTCGCCAACTTGGCCTACTGCGGCTCCACGACTTGGTGATGAAGTTCAGTGATACGAAGCAGAAAGCCTGACTAGGGCGCTATGGTGACTCGGGGGAAAAAGGCTATGGTGGTCGGGAAGCATTTTGCTACCCAAGTAAGGTCTCTAGGGAAGAAGACTATTACTAAATCTGAAACTTCCCGGCCTCGATACTAGGGAAAAAGGCTATTACTACCCAAGTAAGGTCTCTAGGGAAGAAGACTATTACTAAATCTGAAACTGGGTCGAGGATAACGATCCTTCATTTTCTGGCTTTGTTGCCGGGGAGCACGTATGCACAACCTCAGATCAAAAAGGGTAACACAAAACCAGGGGAAGGGGATTGGCTCCAAAACCATCAATAACACTTGAGGCTTCTAGCCTCTCCATTGCTAGTTTAAATTGAGGCAGAGGCCGACATCAGGATTAAGGATGTGGCTGCAGTTTTGACTATGGGAGGCAAATCCCCGGTTTTTTGGCTTTACGGTCATTTAAACAAATATCACGTCCACACTAATATGTTTCGATGCATTACTAGATTTAGCCTTTTAGGTATGTTTTGAGACAAAACAAAGATGGTGAGATTATATAAGTATATTCAAAATTATAGCAAGAAATGAACTTTGTAATGCTCGGATTAACTTTGTACCCAAGTAAGCTGTACTTTTAAAGTAAGTTAATCTATTATAGTGCAATTCAAACTAGGGAGTGCAATATTAGCTCATCTGTCAACCACCACCTATAAGAGAAATTGCAATTGTAGTCTCAAACCAAATGTTTATAGATAAACATCCATAAACTTACAAGTTACAACATTAAGATATGTTTTAATTCAATTATATGCTCAATAACTTTCCCAGGTTGACCATTGCGGTTATTGACCCTCTTTGTTGCTAAAAAGATGTTCAGTAATTCCCCCCTTTTGACTACAGTACTAACCTATCCAGACGCGTAACAATTTAACATTCATGACATGGTCACAGCAAGCACACTAGCAAATCATATCAGCAAAATTGGAACTTCGGTAGAGTAATATGCAGCAAAAAAGGACTCACTTTTCATTCAGGCAGATTTGGATGCAATCATTCCAGTCTTGCGGGCATAAGCAAAGATCCCACCAGCCTCAATAACGGGCCCTGCATCACCAATAGGCTTGAGCTTGTACTGCTTGCCGGAGGTGTGGTTAATCAAGACGGAGCTATCGAGGTCCACCGTGACCACATCCCCGGTCTTGCACTCCTTGCTGGCGCCGCTGTCGGCGAGCTCCAGAGGGTACACCTCCCCGGTGGCGACGGAGTTGCGGAAGAAGATGCGGGCGTAGCCCTCGGCGACGACGGCGCGCGCGCCGGCGGCTCCGAGCGCGACGGGCGCGTGCTCGCGGGAGGAGCCGCACCCGAAGTTGGCCCCGCCGATGATGACGGCGTAGCGGGACGACTCCTCGCCGGGGACCACGAACGGGATGGGGTAGGCCGCGGTCGGGAGGCCCACGAAGGCGAAAGAGCCGAGCTTGCGGTACTCGTCGGGCTTGGACGGCACCAGGGTGAGGTGCTCGGCCGGGATGATCTGGTCGGTGTCGATGTTGTCCCCCACGACGTAGCACTCGCCGTGGAACGCGGCGGACGACGGCGAGCCCCCCGTGGCGGCGGCCGCGGTCAGGGGCCGAGCGCGGCGGCATCTCAGCGAGACGGCGGTGGGGAAGCGAGCGGCGGCCTGGGTGCGGGCTCTGGTGGGCGCTCGGGTGGGGGCTAGCGCCGCAGCCACCGTCGCCGCGTCCGTCAACGATAACAGAGGAGCCGCCGTCATGGTGGTGGTGGAGAGTGGAGAGGGAGGTTAGGGCCGGCGGCCTCTTCGGTCTCTTGCAGATTGCAGCGACAGGTTTTGGAGGCTCTCATTTCGTAAGCGCTACGAAACCTTGGAACACCGGCCCATTACCATGTTCTGGGCTACAGAACTACTGTATTTGGATGTTGGCCTTGTTATGATTCATATCCCTCTAAAAAACATTTTCTCAAAAATCCACTAAAAAGTGCACACTGAGACCATGTTTGGTAATGATTTTTACTACTCCCCGCGTATGATTTATGCAAACGCGTTTGATGGTCATTGGAAGCATCCTAACCGTTAAATATAATCTCACGGCCTCTACAACGTCGCACTCTTTTCCACTCCCCGCGTATGATTTATGGAATCGTCAATCAAAACGGTTCTCAGTCAATATACTCCCATATATAGGATGTTTAATTTCTGCGTATGTATCTTTCCTTGCCTTGGTATAGAATCAATCACTCATATCGTTCAGGCCACAGTGTCGCCCAGGCAGACCAATTCAAACCGTCTGATCCATTTTTCAAGATAACTCGCTCCTTGTTTCCATTTGTTGTCTTTACCACCTTTGTAATCGTGGCGATGTATCATGGAAAGTGTCCCACACTCTGAACAGACACGGAGAAAAGACCGAGACGTAAATCCCTGTATTCTCCCAAGCACACGCACCGGCCTCAAATCCTCCGGCGGCGGCGCTGGTCTTCGCGGTGCCAGCCCTAAATCCCCCGCTCCTCCTCGTCCTCCTGAGAGCTTGGGTGCACTGGCATGCGTAGCCTGCAGTGTGCTGAGCGAATGGAATGGGTCGACCTTCTGACAACGATGTAGCCATGTAGGGTTACCTCTCCCACACGCCGGCGTGCGGCTGGGAGCGCGCTGAAGACTCCTTCCAAGCCCACGCTATTGGCTAGGGTGGTTGCAACGAAGAACCCGTCCAAGTCCACCTTTCGTGTGCTCCTATTCCTGCCAGGTCTGAACTTTGACCTCAACATCCTCGCCTCCTCCGACCACATCCAAGACTCCGGCCAAGGCCCATGTCACACATTCCGCGAGGAAGAAGCGATACACGCCCGTCTCCACTCCCGCAACAGCGTTACTTGTGGTGCAGAACATTGTGCAGCGGCAGAGGCACAACAACACCGCGAGCAGAAGAGGTGAGTTCGACTTTGACAAGTGCGGGGAGGCGCTGCGCTTGTCGTAAGAGTTCTTCCATAAGGAGCGTGAGGTGTTCGCCGCCGCCACCAACAAGCAATCAAAAAAGGGGAGAAGGTGAGCTAAGAGGAAGCAAACAACCGATCAATGATAACATCTACGAGTTAGTTTTTACTGACAAACAATCTGGAGAGGATTTGTATTTAGGTTGTTATTGATGCAATGCATTTATCAAATTTTAGTCTCTTTTTAGACCGAGCTGGGACAGCCACACATCAACTACAGGGCAGATGAGCCGGTGGAAGGTAATAGTAACTTAGCTGCTTTTCTACTTTGGAGTCGATTATCTCCATATTCAATGTGTATTTGGTCTCTGATTTGACAGTCATCTGAATCATTAAAGTAGTAGCTGGAAAATCTCAAGGTCACCAGCGAGCATCCTTTAAAGCCGATAACAGAGCTGAATGAAAAAAATTGGTTGTGGATATTGAAGACTTTTTGTTAGTTGATTTTTCTTTAGCACATAGCTATGAAGGAGAACCGACTATCAAGGGATCTTTTTTGATAACTGATATATTTGCATAATGTTTATACATGGCTTCTTCTAAATCACTACTACGGTATGTGCCTGCACAAAAGGATGCCAATGGACTGCGTCATGCACAGTGTGATTATTCTACTTGAGTATGTTTTTGGTTCGATTCAAATGGTGGCTAAAATATGCGCCTTCGTGACTTATCTATCTATTTTTTTTTTTGAACAAGGACTTATCTATCTATTTGTTGTCTTCTATGATTGTTCAAGGGGATAGCTGAAACTTGCAGGGTTCTCATATCCCCTTCTTCATGCTATGTGCTCATGCACTTCCGATCCCTATGGCTAGCTAGAAATGTCAGCAGTCGCCCGCTTGCCGGTTGTGACATGCTACATTGTTATCATTGAAAGCGATTGTAGTGAGGTAGTATAATTGTTTAATGCTGATTGCCTGAATAAATCAGAACTTAAACCTATCTGTTAGGAAATCTTGGAGATTATGAGAGGTTTTTCTAGCTTTAGCATTTCTTTAATTGGTCTGGATGCTAACCAAACAACTCACTTATGTGCTAAATAAGTTAGGTCGGATAGGAGAAGCCATGTATAACCCAGGTTTTCTTTGTGTGTAATCCTATCATTTGATTAAAATGAAGTCTCTTATCTCTACTATCTAAAAAGGAGGAACTGGTTCTGTTTCCTCCGATCGTAGTTTTCGTTAAGCATATTTTTTTAGACCATTTTGCCCTCCCACTAATTTACATACTACTACAGTTGCCCTTACCGATTCGCTACCGTCCCTCCCCTTTTCTCCTCAAACAACGGCTGCCCCCCGAACGGACCGCCACCTCTCACCGATAGGGTTTCGCCGCGGCCCCCGTCCCAACCGCCGACAAGACCCGCTCTGGGATCACGGACTCATCCTGGTCGCGCTCGTCGTCGCGTCAAACGAGCGTGATGCCGTGACCCCTCGTACCGGTCATCCTTTTCGCGGGCGCGTCCGTTGCCCCATCCCACGACGCCACCGCCGCGTGCATGCACCTCTGCGTCGCTCGTGCTCAGCTCCCTCGGTCGCTCCCCGCGGGCGACCTGCGTGCCAACCCGGTACATCGGGAGCAGCTCCACCTCCACCCTCCTCCCCCGCCGCCGCCGGCGGCAAGCGTTGTCGGGCAAACCCGCGCAGCGTGAGCAGCGGCGGGATCTCCCTTCCCCGCTCGTGAGGAGGGCTGCGCTGGACACTTCGTCGAACGGAGGAGCGGGCCGGCATCTGACTTTGGCGCAGGACGGCGCTGCTTGGCGCGCATGACGGTGCGGCGGAGCCATGCGAAGAGGTGCAGGGCGTGGCTGAGGCGCGGGGAACGTTGCGGTCGGGCCCAATCTGGGCTTGGGCGGGCCTGCGTCCGGGGCGACGTCGTCGTGTCCTGGGCTCCAGGCAGAGTGGCGGTTGGCGGCCGGATCTGCCGCCTCCTGCAGCGGTCTGGCCGGGACGAGCAACTCCGGCGAGTGGTGGGCGTTTGGTGGTCGGCAATGAGGTCCCCTGCTAGGCTGGTCCATACCTCCACCACCGACCGACTGATGTCCTCGACCCCGACATCTTCTTTTCCCCGGCCCGGATTTTCCCGACCTGTGTGCAGCTGCTACCGCCATCACCCTCCCCGACGATCTCGTCGTGATGTGGCCATCGTTTCCTCCGGTCCTGCAATGTTGCGGCACCCACGACGTCGATCTCTACATCATCGACTTTCAGGGAAAACAGGTACTCCTCGCACGGTTGTGGATTTCGGGGGTTCGTGTTGTGGCTCGCCATTGGATCACTACGGGAGAGACGCCGTGGGCCGACGGCCAGCCCATGTGCCGACGGCCAAATGTCTGGGCCGTCGGCACAGAAGCGCTCGTCGACCGGCGACGGAGCTGACCGTCGGCGCACAGTCACCGTCGGCACACGAAGGGCTACACCGACGGCCACCGTCGGCGCAAAATGGACCGTCGGTACAGGAAGCTGGTGCCCGAAGGTCACCGTCGGCACAGACACGGCCGTCGGTACACGCGCTGACAGGCGGGCCCAGCCGTTAACCTGTCACGGCGCCGTCTGCACTATGCCGACGGTAGCCCTCGGCGCAAAGGTGGTCGTCGGCACAGGGACTGACTGCTGGGTCCCTCTTACGCTGTGCCGACGGTGACCCACGGCACAACTAAGGCCGTCGGCACAGACTAATATGCACATTTTTTGTTTTTTCATTTGTTGCATCAAAGAGATAATTATTACCCATATAATTATTAATCCCAATCATTTTTTTGCATCAAAGAGATAATTATTATCCATATAATTATTAATCCCAATCATTTTTTTGCCTCAAAGAGATAATTGTGCCTCCATCTCACTGCTATTTTGGCGAACCCCTTTGCGGGAAACCTATATATATGTATAAGGGCGGTATAGATCCCCCGCCGGGACCCCGGTCTAGGGTTTTCTCAGAAATCGAGGATCGGAGAGTGATTTGAGATGGTTTTATATCCAATGCTACCCCCAGGTGTGTCCGGCTTCTCGGACATGGGGTTCTACACTTAGGCAGATTCTGGATGTATTGGGTGAACTCGCTCGGAGGTGAACCGGAGAAAACCTTGAGATCATATGGGACGATCCTTGTTACCACATGTACCTATGACCTAACTAAACTCAAATGGAGGCATATGCCCACCGGGAGACCCCCGATGGGATGCAGTCAAAGGGGTAGACCGCGCGGTCAGCAGAACTAGGGTTTCGCCAGAAATCGAGCCTCAGAGGGGGTGAATGGCCCCAAAACTTGTGTGTGTAGACATGGCATGCACAAAAGTGATACATTTAAGAACTTAAGACCCACACACGATACAAAACACTTAAATAACTAGACCCACACATATACCAAAGCGCTTAAAGAACTAGACCCACACACGAACCGAAACACTTAAAGAACTACACCCACACACAGGAACCAAAACACTTAAAGAACTAGACCCACACACAAACCAAAACATTTAAAGAACTACACCCACACACGAACAAAGCACTTAACACCGGGTCGACGCATGACCCGCTAGACACACGGACTCGACACACACACATATTAATCAGAGAAGTCGAAATCTTCATCCTCGCCGGGGTGTCCTCCGAAGCGGTGGTTGTGAGGTTCCACGACCACCGTTCATCATTCTCCCCCATGTCGACGCCTCTCCTTTGGCGTACTCGCTTCAACCTCGGCCTTCCTCTGCCGCTTTCCCACCCTCTCTCTCTCTCTCATGTACGTCCGCTTGTCCTTCCGGAATGCGCGCTCGCCTCGACGGCTCCGGGATGGTCTGCGCGCCACCGTGCCATGAACTGCTCGTCCGCCTCGGTGGTATTAATCCGCCGCTGGCCAGACCTGTACCGACGCGCTTCACCCCGTGAGCGAAGTAGCGGCTCAGTAGAGAGACTCTGAGCTTCCGTCAGAGACCTGACCTCCGGGAAGTTCATTTCGTGGCGCGGCCGGCCAAACCTCCAAGCCGCAACGTCGTATGCGCGGGCAGCAGCCTCCTTCGTGTAGAAGGTGTCGAGCCACACAAGCGTACCACCGGCGGTGATTTCAGCCGCGAAATGTCCCGCAGGCCGCGGGCGAACGCCGATGAAGCCCGTGTTGCTACTGGCGACGAGGAGCCATCTCGGCGGCAGCTCGCCTCGGAGGATTTTGTGGTACTCGTTGGATGAGAGAAGCGATGAAGGGAGAAATGTTGCTCGGTGCCTGTTAGTGGAGAAGACATGGCTATATATAGGCCGACAAGGGGCTGAAACGGCGGGAAAACTTGGCGGGAGGGAATGGGCGGGAAAGGGTGGGCGGGAAAACTTGGCGTGAAATCATGGCGGGGAAAAAAGGCGGGAGAGAAGGAGCGGGAAAGGGTGGGCGGGAAAAAAGGGCGGGAGAGAAGCAGCGGGAAAAAAAGGGCAGGAGAGATCCTTGTTTCCACATGTACCTATGACCTAACCAAACTTAAATGGAGGCATACGCCCACCGGGGGACCCCCGATGGGATGCAGTCAAAGGGGCAGACGGCGCGGTCAACAGAACTAGGGTTTCGTCAGAAATCGAGCATCGGATCTAGGGAATGGCCCCAAAACTTGTGTGTGTCCACATGGCATGCACAAAGTGATTTGAGATAGTTCTATATCCAATGCTACCCCCCCCCCCGGGTGTGTCCGGCTTCTCGTACAGGGGGTTCCTACACTTAGGCAAATTCTGCATGTATAGGGGGGAACTCCCTCGGAGGTGAACCGGAGAGAACCTTGGGATCATATGGGATGATCCTTGTTTCCACATGTACCTATGACCTAAACAAGCTCAAATGGAGGCATACGCCCACCGGGGGACCCCCGATGGGATGCAGTCAAAGGGGTAGATGGCGCGGTCAACAGAACTAGGGTTTCGTCAGAAATCGAGCATCGGATCTAGGGAATGGCCCCAAAACTTGTGTGTGTCCACATGGCATGCACAAAAGTGATTTGAGATGGTTCTATATCCAATGCTACCCCCGGGTGTGTCCGGCTTCTCGGACAGGGGTTCCTACACTTAGGCGAGTTCGCATGTATAGGGGGAACTCCCTCGGAGGTGAACCGGAGAGAACCTTGGGATCATATGGGATGATCCTTGTTTCCACATGTACCTATGACCTAACCAAGCTCAAATGGAGGCACACGCCCACCGGGGACCCCGATGGGATGCGATCAAAGGGGTAGACGGCGCGGTCAACGAGAACTAGGGTTTCGTCGAAATCGAGCATCGGATCTAGGGAATGGCCCCAAAACTTGTGTGTGTCCACATGGCATGCACAAAAGTGATTTTATATGGTTCTACATCCAATGCTACCCCCCCCGGTGTGTCCGGCTTCTCGGACAGGGGGTTCCTACACTTAGGCAGATTCTGCATGTATAGGGGGGAACTCCCTCGGAGGTGAACCGGAGAGAACCTTGGGATCATATGGGATGATCCTTGTTTCCACATGTACCTATGACCTAACCAAGCTCAAATGGAGGCACACGCCCACCGGGGACCCCGATGGGATGCGATCAAAGGGGTAGACGGCGCGGTCAACAGAACTAGGGTTTCGTCAGAAATCGAGCATCGGATCTAGGGAATGGCCCCAAAACTTGTGTGTGTCCACATGGCATGCACAAAAGTGATTTGAGATGGTTCTACATCCAATGCTACCCCCCGGGTGTGTCCGGCTTCTCGGACAGGGGGTTCCTACACTTAGGCAGATTCTGCATGTATAGGGGGGAACTCCCTCGGAGGTGAACCGGAGAGAACCTTGGGATCATATGGGATGATCCTTGTTTCCACATGTACCTATGACCTAACCAAGCTCAAATGGAGGCACACGCCCACCGGGGACCCCGATGGGATGCAGTCAAAGGGGTAGACGGCGCGGTCAACAGAACTAGGGTTTCGTCAGAAATCGAGCATCGGATCTAGGGAATGGCCCCAAAACTTGTGTGTGTCCACATGGCATTCACAAAAGTGATTTGATATGGTTCTACATCCAATGCTACCCCCGGGTGTGTCCGGCTTCTCGGACAGGGGGTTCCTACACTTAGGCAGATTCTGCATGTATAGGGGGAACTCCCTCGGAGGTGAACCGGAGAGAACCTTGGGATCATATGGGATGATCCTTGTTTCCAAATGTACCTATGACCTAACCAAGCTCAAATGGAGGCACACGCCCACCGGGGGACCCCCGATGGGATGCAGTCAAAGGGGTAGACGGCGCGGTCAACAGAACTAGGGTTTCGTCAGAAATCGAGCATCGGATCTAGGGAATGGCCCCAAAACTTGTGTGTGTCCACATGGCATGCACAAAAGTGATTTGAGATGGTTCTATATCCAATGCTACCCCCCCCGGGTGTGTCCGGCTTCTCGGACGGGGGTTCCTACACTTAGGCGGATTCCGCATGTATAGGGGAACTCCCTCGGAGGTGAACCGGAGAGAACCTTGGGATCATATGGGATGATCCTTGTTTCCACATGTACCTATGACCTAACCAAGCTCAAATGGAGGCACACGCCCACCGAGGGACTGATACGTCCAATTTGCATCACTATTTTATATCATAATTTGTCTGTTATTCATTGATATATTTCATATTTGGAGATAATACTTATGTTATTTCATCTATTTTGCATGTTTCATGATTATTGGAGGATCGCACACCGGAGCCAGGATTCTGCTGGAAAAAGCACCGTCAGAATGAAATATTTCGGAAGATCAACAGTTGACGGAAATTATACGAAAAATCCTATTTTTCCGGAGTGGGGCGTGTGTGGCTGGCCCCGGCCGCGTGTGGGGTGTCGGCGTTGTAGGGCCGTGGGCTGCACGACGGTTATGGTTGTGCGCGACGGCCCGCCGGTCGGCACGGTTAGATTTATTTTTTTATTTTTTAAATAAATGCTGTGTTTTTTGCGAAACAAGTACAATCAAAGACGTCACATACGCGTACACACTCACCCCTATGAACGCACACACGCACACCCTACCCCTATGAGCACCTCTAA
>NC_061509.1:204782476-204826608 GCF_022539505.1 Lolium rigidum
CATAGACAACGTGATAATGGACTCCTCTTTTAATGCTTTAAGCATTCAACAACAATTAATTCTTTTCTCATTAGAGATTTGAGGATGTTTGTCCAAAACCGAAACTTCCACCATGGAACATGGCTTTAGTTAGCGGCCCAATGTTCTTCTCTCACAATATGCATGCTCAAACCATTCAACTCAGTGTAGATCGCCCTTACTTCCGACAAGACGAACATGCATAGCAACTCACATGAAATTCAACAATGAGTTGATGGCGTTCCCCAGTAAACATGGTTATCGCACAACAAGCAACTTAATAAGAGATAAAGTGCATAATTACATATTCAATACCACAATAGTTTTTAAGCTATTTGTCCCATGAGCTATATATTGCAAAGGTGAATGATGGAATTTTAAAGGTAGCACTCAAGCAATTTACTTTGGAATGGCTGGAAAATACCATGTAGTAGGTAGGTATGGTGGACACAAATGGCATAGTGGTTGGCTCAAGTATTTTGGATGCATGAGAAGTATTCCCTCTCGATACAAGGTTTAGGCTAGCAAGGCTTGTTAGAAACAAACACAAGGATGAACCGGTGCAGCAAAACTCACATAAAAGACATATTGAAAACATTATAAAACTCTACACCGTCTTCCTTGTTGTTCAAACTCAATACTAGAAATTATCTAGACCTTAGAGAAACCAATTATGCAAACCAAATTTTAGCATGCTCTATGTATTTCTTCATTAATGGGTGCAAAGCATATGATGCAAGAGCTTAAACATGAGCACAACAATTGCCAAGTATCACATTACCCAAGACATTATAGCAATTACTACATGTATCATTTTCCAATTCCAACCATATAACAATTTAACGAAGGAGAAACTTCGCCATGAATACTATGAGTAGAAACCAAGGACATATTTGTCCATATGCTACAGCGGAGCGTGTATCTCTCCCATAAGGTGAATGCTAGGATCCATTTTATTCAAACAAAACAAAAACAAAAACAAACCGACGCTCCAAGAAAAAGCACATAAGATGTGGCCGAATAAAAATGTAGTTTCAGGGAGGAACCCGATAATTTGTTGATGAAGAAGGGGATGCCTTGGGCATCCCCAAGCTTAGACGCTTGAGTCTTCTTGATATATGCAGGGGTGAACCACCGGGTGCATCCCCAAGCTTAGAGCTTTCACTCTCCTTGATCATGTTGCATCATACTCCTCTCTTGATCCTTGAAAACTTCCTCCACACCAAACTCGAAACAACTCATTAGAGGGTTAGTGCACAATATAAATTGACATATTCAGAGGTGACACAATCATTCTTAACACTTCTGGACATTGCATAATGCTACTGGACATTAGTGGATCAAAGAAATTCATCCAACATAGCGAAAGAGGCAATGCGAAATAAAAGGCAGAATCTGTCAAAACAGAACAGTTCGTATTGACGAATTTTAAAATGGCACCAGACTTGCTCAAATGAAAATGCTCAAATTAAATGAAAGTTGCGTACATATCTGTGGATCATGCACGTAAATTGGCATAATTTTCTGAGCTTCCTGCAGGGCAGTGGGCTCAGATTCGTGACAGCAAAGAAATCTGGAACTGCGCAGTAATCCAAATCTAGTACTTACTTTTCTATCAACGGCTTAACTTGGCACAACAAAACTCAAAACTAAGATAAGGAGAGGTTGCTACAGTAGTAAACAACTTCCAAGACACAAAATAAAAACAAAGTACTGTAGGTAAAAACATGGGTTGTCTCCCATAAGCGCTTTTCTTTAACGCCTTTCAGCTAGGCGCAGAAAGTGTGTATCAAGTATTATCGAAGGGTGGTGCTTCAACCTTGTCATTCAAGGAGGAGGATTCTTCAATAGAATTTACCTTCTCATCTTGTGGAGCTCTTTCCGCGTGCCATTCAGAGTAGTTGATCATCATATTATCAAGAAGCTTTGTTGCTTCACCAAGAGTGATGGACATAAAGGTACCTCCAGCACTGAATCCAATAAATTCCGTGAAGAAAAATTTAGTCCTGCATAGAAGGTTTGGATGATCATCCAAGTAGTCAGTCCATGGGTTGGGCAATTTTTAACCAGAGATTTCATTCTTTCCCAAGCTTGAGCAACATGTTCAGTATCTAATTGTTTAAAATTCATTATGCTACTCCTCAAAGATATAATTTTAGCAGGGGATAATATCTACCAATAAAAGCATCCTTGCATTTAGTCCATGAATCAATGCTATTCTTAGGCAGAGATAGCAACCAATCTTTAGCTCTTCCTCTTAATGAGAAAGGGAACAATTTTAGTTTAATAATATCACCATCTACATCTTTATATTTTTGCATTTCACATAGTTCAACAAAATTATTAAGATGGGCAGCAGCATCATCAGCAACTAATTCCAGTAAAATTGATCTTTCATGACAAGATTCGATAAGGTATGTTTAATTTCAAAGAATTCTGCCGTAGTAGCAGGTGGAGCAATAGGTGTGCATAAGAAATCATTATTATTTGTGGTTGTGAAGTCACACAACTTAGTATTTTCAGGAGTTGGCCATTTTAGCAATAGTAAATAAAGCAAACTAGATAAAGTAAATGCAAGTAAACTAATTTTTTTGTGTTTTCGATATAGCAAACAAGATAGCAAATAAAGTAAAACTAGCAACTAATTTTTTTGTGTTTTGATTTAGTGCAGCAAACAAAGTAGTAAATAAAATAAAGCAAGACAAAAACAAAGTAAAGAGATTGAGAAGTGGAGACTCCCCTTGCAGCGTGTCTTGATCTCCCGGCAACGGCGCCGTGAAAATATGCTTGATGGCGTGTATTTCACACGTTCGTTGGGCAACCCCAAGAGGAAGGTATGATGAGCACAGCAGCAAGTTTTCCCTCAGAAAGAAACCAAGGTTTATCGAACCAGGAGGAGCCAAGAAGCACGTTGAAGGTTGATGGCGGCGGGATGTAGTGCGGCGCAACACCAGGGATTCCGGCGCCAACGTGGAACCCGCACAACACAACCAAAGCTACTTTGCCCCAACGAAACAGTGAGGTTGTCAATCTCACCGGCTTGCCGTAACAAAGGATTAACCGTATTGTGTGGAAGATGATTGTTTGCAGAAAACAGTAGAACAAGTATTGCAAGTAGATTGTATTTCAGTAAAGAGAATTGGACCGGGGTCCACAGTTCACTAGAGGTGTCTCTCCCATAAGACGAACAAGCATGTTGGGTGAACAAATTACAGCTTGGGCAATTGACAAATAAAGAGAGCATGACAATGCACATACATATCATGATGAGTATAGTGAGATTTAATTGGGCATTACGACAAAGTACATAGACCGCCATCCAACCGCATCTATGCCTAAAAAGTCCACCTTCGAGGTTATCATCCGAACCCCCTCCGCATTAAGTTGCAAACAACGTACAATTGCATTAAGTATGGTGCGTAATGTAATCAACAACTACATCCTTAGACATAGCATCAATGTTTTATCCCTAGTGGCAACAGCACAACACAACCTTAGAACTTTCTGTCACTCGTCCCAGGTGTCAATGCAGGCATGAACCCACTATCGAGCATAAGTACTCCCTCTTGGAGTTACAAGCATCTACTTGGCCAGAGCATCTACTAATAACGGAGAGCATGCAAGATCATAAACAACACATAGATATAACTTTGATAATCAACATAACAAGTATTCTCTATTCATCGGATCCCAACAAACGCAACATATAGAATTACATATAGATGATCTTGATCATGATAGGCAGCTCACAAGATCCGACAATGATAGCACAATGGGGAGAAGACAACCATCTAGCTACCGCTATGGACCCATAGTCCAGGGGTAGACTACTCACACATCACACCGGAGGCGACCATGGCGGCGTAGAGTCCTCCGGGAGATGAATCCCCTCTCCGGCAGGGTGCCGGAGGCGATCTCCCGGATCCCCCGAGATGGGATCGGCGGCGACGGCGTCTCGGCAATGTTTTCCGTATCGTGGCTCTCGGTATCGGGGGTTTCGTCACGGAGGCTATTTGTAGGCGGAAGGGCAAGTCAAGAGGCGGCACGGGGGCCCACACCACAGGCCGCGCGGCCAGGGGTGGGGCCGCGCCGCCCTAGGGTTTGGCCACCCCGTGGCCCCTCTTCGTCTCATCTTCGGACTTCCGGAAGCTTCGTGAGAAAATAGGCCTCCGGGCTTTTATTTCGTCCAATTCCGAGAATATTTCTTTACTAGGATTTCTGAAACCAAAAACAGCAGAAAACAGCAACTGGCACTTCGGCATCTTGTTAATAGGTTAGTTCCAGAAAATGCACGAATATGACATAAAGTGTGCATAAAACATGTAGATAACATCAATAATGTGGCATGAAGCACAAGAAATTATCGATACGTTGGAGACGTATCAGCATCCCCAAGCTTAGTTTCGCTCGTCCCGAGCAGGTAAAACGATAACAAAGATAATTTCTGGAGTGACATGCCATCATAAACTTGATCATACTATTTGTAAAGCATATGTAGAGAATGCAGCGATCAAAACAATGGTGATGACATGAGTAAACAAGTGAATCATAAAGCAAAGACTTTTCATGAATAGCACTTCAAGACAAGCATCAATAAGTCTTGCATAAGAGTTAACTCATAAAGCAATAATTCAAAGTAAAGGTATTGAAGCAACACAAAAGAAGATTAAGTTTCAGCGGTTGCTTTCAACTTGTAACATATATATCTCATGGATATTGTCAACATAGAGTAATATAATAAGTGCAATAAGCAAGTATGTAGGAATCAATGCACGATTCACACAAGTGTTTGCTTCTTGAGGTGGAGAGAAATAGGTGAACCGACTCAACATTGAAAGTAAAAGAATGGTCCTCATAGAGGAAAAGCATCGATTGCTATATTTGTGCTAGAGCTTTGATTTTGAAAACATGAAACAATTTTGTCAACGGTAGTAATAAAGCATATGCATCATGTAAATTATATCTTATAAGTTGCAAGCCTCATGCATAGTGTACTAATAGTGCCCGCACCTTGTCCTAATTAGCTTGGACTACCTGGATTATCACCGCAATACATATGCTTTAACCAAGTATCACAAAGGGGTACCTCTATGCCGCCAGTACAAAGGTCTAAGGAGAAAGCTCGCATTTGGATTTCTCGCTTTTGATTATTCTCAACTTAGACATCCATACCGGGACAACATAGACAACAGATAATGGACTCCTCTTTTAATGCTTTAAGCATTCAACAACAATTAATTCTTTTCTCATTAGAGATTTGAGGATGTTTGTCCAAAACTGAAACTTCCACCATGGAACATGGCTTTAGTTAGCGGCCCAATGTTCTTCTCTCACAATATGCATGCTCAAACCATTCAACTCAGTGTAGATCGCCCTTACTTCGACAAGACGAACATGCATAGCAACTCACATGAAATTCAACAATGAGTTGATGGCGTTCCCAGCAAACATGGTTATCGCACAACAAGCAACTTAATAAGAGATAAAGTGCATAATTACATATTCAATACCACAATAGTTTTTAAGCTATTTGTCCCATGAGCTATATATTGCAAAGGTGAATGATGGAATTTTAAAGGTAGCACTCAAGCAATTTACTTTGGAATGGCTGGAAAATACCATGTAGTAGGTAGGTATGGTGGACACAAATGGCATAGTGGTTGGCTCAAGTATTTTGGATGCATGAGAAGTATTCCCTCTCGATACAAGGTTTAGGCTAGCAAGGCTTGTTAGAAACAAACACAAGGATGAACCGGTGCAGCAAAACTCACATAAAAGACATATTGAAAACATTATAAAACTCTACACCGTCTTCCTTGTTGTTCAAACTCAATACTAGAAATTATCTAGACCTTAGAGAAACCAATTATGCAAACCAAATTTTAGCATGCTCTATGTATTTCTTCATTAATGGGTGCAAAGCATATGATGCAAGAGCTTAAACATGAGCACAACAATTGCCAAGTATCACATTACCCAAGACATTATAGCAATTACTACATGTATCATTTTCCAATTCCAACCATATAACAATTTAACGAAGGAGAAACTTCGCCATGAATACTATGAGTAGAAACCAAGGACATATTTGTCCATATGCTACATCGGAGTGTGTATCTCTCCCATAAGGTGAATGCTAGGATCCATTTTATTCAAACAAAACAAAAACAAAAACAAACCGACGCTCCAAGAAAAAGTCCACCTTCAGGTTATCATCCGAACCCCCTCCAGTATTAAGTTGCAAACAACAGACAATTGCATTAAGTATGGTGCGTAATGTAATCAACAACTACATCCTTAGACATAGCATCAATGTTTTATCCCTAGTGGCAACAGCACAACACAACCTTAGAACTTTCTGTCACCGTCCTGGTGTCAATGCGAGCATGAACCCACTATCGAGCATAAGTACTCCCTCTTGGAGTTAAAAGCATCTACTTGGCCGTAGCATCTACTAATAACGGAGAGCATGCAAGATCATAAACAACACATGTATAACTTTGATAATCAACATAACAAGTATTCTCTATTCATCGGATCCCAACAAACGCAACATATAGAATTACATATAGATGATCTTGATCATGATAGGCAGCTCACAAGATCCGACAATGATAGCACAATGGGGAGAAGACAACCATCTAGCTACTGCTATGGACCCATAGTCCAGGGGTAGACTACTCACACATCACACCGGAGGCGACCATGGCGGCGTAGAGTCCTCCGGGAGATGAATCCCCTCTCCAGCAGGGTGCCGGAGGCGATCTCCGAGGATCCCCCGAGATGGGATCGGCGGCGACGGCGTCTCGGTAATGTTTTCCGTATCGTGGCTCTCGACACCGGGGGTTTCGTCACGGAGGCTATTTGTAGGCGGAAGGGCAAGTCAAGAGGCGGTACGGGGGCCCAAACCACAGGCCGGCGCGGCCGGGGTGGGGCCGCGCCGCCCTAGGGTTTGGCCACCCCGTGGCCCCTCTTCGTCTCATCTTCGGACTTCCGGAAGCTTCGTGAGAAAATAGGCCTCCGGGCTTTTATTTCGTCCAATTCCGAGAATATTTCTTTACTAGGATTTCGAAACCAAAAACAGCAGAAAACAGCAAGCCGGCACTTCGGCATCTTGTTAATAGGTTAGTTCCAGAAAATGCACGAATATGACATAAAGTGTGCATAAAACATGTAGATAACATCAATAATGTGGCATGAAACACAAGAAATTATCGATACGTTGGAGACGTATCACTTCCAGAGGAGGAACCTGAGCCAACCGCGAGGGCCTTCATTGATATGATGGCCTCAACTAGGAGGCCTCTATACCCGGGTGCAAAAATGTCCCAACTTGATGGCATCACGCAGTTGCTAGCCGACAAGTGCATGTTTGAGAGTACTCGAGCATCCTTTGAAAATACTCTGAACACAGTAGGTAACATGTTGCCTGAAGGTCATTGCTTGCCCAAGACCATGTACGAAACGAAGAAAATCTTGAAAGCATTGAAAATGGATTATGTAACATATGATGTCTGTCCAAAACTTTGCCTTTTGTTTTGGAAAGACTATGCGGATGACAAGTACTGTGCCAAGTGTGGTCACTCTAGGTATCATGAGGTAGATGTAGGCAATGGTCGGAAGAGGCAGTACAAAAGTAGCCATAAAGATTCTTCGTTATCTCCCATTCATCAAAAGAATCCAGCGGCTTTACATGTTCGAGGAGACGCACCAAAAAGATGACATGGCATAAGACCGGGATAAGATTGGAGGACGAGTTCAAACGGGTACCCATGGTACATCCATCTGATGGTCAATCATGGAAGCACTTCGATGAAAAGCACCCAAATGAGGCAAGTGAGGCTCGGAATGTTAGAATTGCGATAGCAACCGATGGATTCAACCCATATGGTATGTCGACTACCTCGTACAGCTGCTGGCCCGTGTTTGTTATTCCGCTCAATCTCCCTCCTGGAGTCGTAATGCAAAGGAAGAACATATTCTTGTCGATGATCCTTCCAGGGCCTGAATATCCAGGGAAGAAATTGAGTGTCTTAATGCAACCACTTGTGGATGATTTGCACCACTCGTGGCATCACGGTACACTGACATACGACCGAGCATCAAAGAGAAACTTCATCATGAAAGTTTGGTTCCACTATTCGATGCATGACCTACCCGGGTACGCCCTATTCTGTGGGCATAGTACAACTGGTAAGTTTCCATGTCCAGTGTGCAGGCACGAACTAGAATTCAGGCACCTAAAAGCTGGACACAAATATGTTGCCTTTGACAAACACCGCAAGTTCCTCAGACCAGGGCATCGGTTCAGATCTGACAAGAAGAACTTCACGAAAGGCGTAGTTGTGCTTGAACATAAAGAAATACCAAAGTTCGATGGTGCAACTGTTGATGCTGAGCTACGTGCTCTCCAGCCTAGTAAGGAACCCGACCACCAATTTGAGGGATATGGTATAACGCACAACTGGACTCACAAAGCAGGCATAACAGAGCTCGAGTATTATGCTTAATACCTACATTTGTCATTATGCTTAGTACCTACATTGTCATTATGCTTAGTGTTTACTCATTTTCAACATGCTTATTAATTATTTTCTCTTTTCTTATGCAGGTAATTGCCCAATATGAGCGGACGGAAGGCATCATCGAGCTCCTTGCTTGATCAGATGCATCAGCGGAAGCCAGGGCCGGGTGCTTCCAGACGGAGTGGAAGACCCATTGTTCCCACCCGGCGTTACGAAGACGCAGACGGAGGACGGGGAGGACGAGGGGGTGGACGAGCTGGAGGACGAGGGGGAGGACGAGCTGGAGGACGAGGGGGAGGACGAGCTGGAGGACGAGGGGGGGATGCACAGCTCCTTCTAGCTGACATTCCCTCTGCTTCTGGCTCAGTGGCTTCACAGTCTATGGACGAGGAGGAGGACACTAGGGAGGAGGAGGAGGAGACTAGGGAGGAGGAGGAGACAGAGGAGGAGTCTAGGGACGAGGAGGCTTCGACGGAGATGGCTCCGAAGAAGTTGCGGATTCGTGGGGAAGCGCAGGTTCCCGATGAGAGTAAGGAACCTGCTACGGAGGATGACAAGTGGCTCCTTGTCCCAGGAAAGATAGAGTAAGTAGTAAGGTGATTTCATTTTCGTTATGACACTTAGCATTTTCTAATGTTTGATAATTGTGCAGAAATTTCACATATACGGGGAAGAATGTCCGCGTGCCAGGGAGTCTGATTGGAGCTGCTATTAGGAAGTACTGGCCGGGGATCTACACTCCGGTCCTTGGGGGCGAGTCCAAGCTAGCCTATAGTTGGGAAGACTTTGAGATATCGCCTTACCCTGGCTTTACTTCCGCCGCCGACGCCGTGATCAAGAAGTTTTGGGTACGTAATGCATACTCTTTGGGTTTCGTTCATATGTAGTTGATAACCCCACCGTGATAACTCATGCCTCTCACACTTTCTGTTATGCTTGATTGCAGCGCAATTATAGGGTGGCGACTGAGCATAAGGAGAGGGCGGACGTGATCCTCCGTAACATGTGTCGGAAGTTGACACGGCAGCAGTGGTACAACCAGAGGATCACGTGCATCGGCCACTTCTATGCTGAGCAGGGCGTAAGGTACACAAAGCCTGAGATTGTGCAGGGACTCGCCCCGGCTATGACGATAGAGGACTTCATGTCGGTAAGTAATTGTCAATGTGATTCTATGTACTGCGGCTAACTTGCAATTATATTGTTTGTTCTTCAAATGAGTTTTGATTTTGCAGGTTGTACCACATTGGGCTGATAATAATAAGAGGGCCGCCTTCATGGAGTTGGTCAAGAATTGGGTCGGCGAAAACCCCGATTTCAAGGCCGTGAGCAACCGGAACAAGGTCAACCGTGGGCACCAGGGAACGCACAGTGCAGGGAGCAGCAGCACCAATCGCTATCGGGACCGTCTGGTACATATAAAAATGAAACAAGCTGTATTTTTTTAAATTTTCGAGGATATGCAAAACAAATGCAGGGAAGCCCTCATTCAATTCCTGTCGACCGCTCGTGCGTATTTCCGACTCCAATTCCCCTTGATCCAGCATGACCCAGCACGCCTACGAGACGCGCTATCGCCGCCGCCGGCAAGTTGCGGCCAGAGCGGCTTTCCCTCCCGGCGCCCCGCCCAACAGCGGCGACATCCTCCAGGAGATCTTCCTCCGCCTGCCCCCATTGCCCTCCTCCCTGCCTCGTGTCTCCCTCGTCTGCAAGCGGTGGCGCCGCCTCGCCGCAGACCCCGAGTTCCTCCTCCGCTTCCGCGCCCACCACGGGAAGGCGCCCCTCCTCGGGCTCTTCAGCGATCACGGTGGGTGGGTCTCTTTCAACCCCGTCCTCGACCCTCCCGACCGCATAAGCCGCGAGCGATTCACCTTCACCCTGCGCACCGACTGCCCCAACCATGGTACGCTTCTCGGGTGCCGCCACGGGCGCCTCCTCATCCTCAACCACAGGGAGCCCGAGGTCCTCGTGTGCGACCCCATTACCGGGGAACAGCGCCGCATCGCTGTTCCGCCGGAGTTCGGCGAGCGCTCCATCCACCCTTCCAGGACTAAAGGAGCCGTGCTCTGCGCTGACGGCAGGCAGGGGCACGTGCACGGGGGCTGCCACTCCAGCCCCTTCAACCTAGTTCTGGTGCAAACCTTCTTCCAAGAACACGCAGGCCGAACCTCTGCCTGCGTTTACTCGTCGGAGACCGGCAAGTGGAGCGGTCTCATCTCGGTGGCGAAACAGTTTAACTGTAACGTTGATTTTTATCGCCCAGCAACCCTTGTTGGTGCTTCGCTTTGCTGGTGGCTTCCAGATACGTATGGTAGTATGAAAATACTTGAGTTTGATACTCGTAGGCAGAGTCTGTCCCTGATCGACAGGCTTCCTGTTCCAAATTTTGACATACATTGCAGCCAGATCATCAAGGGAGAGGATGGTGGCGTTGGAGCCGCCACATTGTCATACCCCAACCTCCAGTTGTGGGATTGGAAAGTCGATTGTGGTGCTGGTGTATGGATCATGCGGAAGACCGTTCATCTTGAGCTGCTGCCGAATATTTTGTCTGGGAAAGCTCTGATAGTGGGTTATGTCGAGGATGATGATGCGATTCTTATAAAGTTCAACTTCAACCACATTATCTTCATTGTTCAACTTGACTCGATGCAGTCAAGTAAACTCTGTGAAAGCGCAATGGCACGCCAATATCATCCTTTCACAAGTTTCTACTCTTCAGGTACTCGTTACATGGCTGCTATATGATACCTTTGCTCTACTCTGAATTTTTCACTAATAATAACTTAAACTTAAATCTTAGCTTAATTTCTTCCCTTTTATCAATCATTGAACTTACTAGCCGTTTTGCTCTTTCTGTTGTAATTACTTAATTGTAGCTGTCTTTTGCTATAGCAAATTATGTTGCTACAACTTAAGATTATCATTTGGTCCTCTATTAGTAGAAAATAATAGAACACTTCCTACGGATACGATGCTGACAATCATGGAGAATACTAGAAGATGTGCCAAACCTTAGCTTATTTTAGGGCCCTGCTGCAGATCACACAAGCTCAACTGGACATTGCAATATTTGCAACCTCTGGACAAATAATGTCATGCTTGCCTGATATTCATGAGTAGTCTGTCAATGTCCTCCCTATCGTCCAATTTGACCAAGTAGTCCTATAAAGGCTCTTGTGCGACTGAGAGTGAGTTGTTTTCTTTTTATCATAATTGGTATGAACAATGAAATGCATGTTCTCAGACTTACATTTGTGTTCACCAAGTTTAACCACCTTTGTCGTAGAACATTAAATAGGAAGATATGAATTCATTCTGATTGGATTCTTTGCGCCTATTGATCTACTGAGTACAGTACAGTTTTCTTTTCCACGGGAAACTGGGCCGTACTCCGAAATTCAATTGGTAGTTTGCGACTTACTGCTTCAGGTTTCACAAAGTAGGCCGTACTCACAAATTCTTTGTTCCTATTAACATTTCTGTCTGGTCTATAAGCAAGAAAATTCATTTCATTTGATTAGGTTTCATAGCTACTGCCAAACTAAATTTGTTTGTTTATTATGGTCACCATACCATTTGCAATAGCGACCAATACCTGATTGGACCAACATAAGTATGATATTAGGTTACTTCGGTACAGAACACAAATTCTAAAATAAATACAGATCATATTGCATAAAAACCTGCTTTTAATCCCGCTAGTCTTGGTGACGGATGAGTGTAATGGAGCCCTTCCTTAATTCTGACATATTATTTTCCACTAACAAACTTACATAAATGCATGTTCAGAGTAGTAGGAGCAGCAGTGTAAGAATATTTATGGATATCCGAAGACTAAATGCAGTCTGTTTCATGCAAAAGAGAATACAACCTTTTAAAAGAAGAAAATGCAGTAATATGGATATAGCTTCATTAGACTGTTTGGGCAAACCTTTTTTTCAAGAAAGCGTCTTTTAGTAATTAAGATAGATGTAACGTTTGGGCTACAAATTAAAGAGAGTTTGCCAGACAAACAGTTTTGGGCAAACCTGAAGATGAGAATAATTATCGAATGGAATATTATGAAATCGACGCTTTTAAAAAAAAGAAGAGTTAATGATTCGTGGTACCACTGGGTGGATAAAGATATTCTGTTATCAGCTACTCAGATTTATAGAAGTAGGATACATGTTCTGATACCGTCCATGAATTTCACTTCTATACATATGTTTCGTCGCTGATGATATCCTTATAAAGTTTTAATATGACATTTCTTCGATATCAAACAGGTGAGTTTGGTCGCTGCAAAGGTCTTGCTAGCGACCCTAGTACAACTCCATCTATTGAGCCATCGAAGCAGCAGGTTCCGACACTCCCCGTAGGAAAGAAAGCTAGAAGAGCAAGGTAGGCCAGCTTCAGGTTCGCTGTCCATGAAGAAGGGGGGCATGCTTGGGCAGTGCCGTTGTCCACACTCTGCAATCGGATCCATAGAAGACTGGGACAATGAAAACTCATATAATACAAAAGGGAAAACTCGGGGCCTGTTTGGTTCCAGCCACACTTTGCCACGCTAAAGTTTGACAATTTGACATGTGTTTGGTTCTTGCCACACTTTAGAGCTGACACACTTTACTATCAATATGGTCCACTTGTTATAGAGTGAATTTTTTGCCAACTTTCACCACACTTTGTGATTTCAAAAATTCTAGCCACACTTTTGTGGCTGCCACACTTGCCAAAATTAGGCTTGGAAAAGTGTGGCTGGGAACCAAACAGGCTCTCAGTGCATGAAATCAGACTTCTAACGTCGTATAAGAGATGCTCTTATTGATTTGTAAGATTGGACTTGACCACGTCTTTGGGCGTCTACCGACTGAACTAAATAACAACGTTCATGGTGTTGGTAGCTACAGCAGGAACAATTACGCGGAAAGGAACATGGTCCCTGTCTATGAAGAAAATGTTGGAGCAGCAGCTCACCTCCTCTTCCTTGGTCCCTGGCGGCTGGTGTGGTTTTTCCTGTCATAGGGTTAGCTCTCCTCCAGCTTCCTTCTTTTATAGGTCAGCATACACATGTGCTTGGGCCACTTGGGCCAGAAACATGTCCAGTGTTCAACACTCTCCCTCGAGATGAATTGTAGGTATCTATCAATCTCATCTTATCACATGCTAAGTTGCATTCCCTTGTTCCCAGTCCCTTTGTCAAGCAATCAGCAATTTGCTTCCCAGAACTGACATGGGTAAGGCTAATGATCCCAGCATCAAGTTTCTCTTTAATGAAGAAGCGATCAATTTTCACATGTTTTGTCCTATCATGTTGGACTGGATTATTTGCAATACTTATGGCTGACTGATTGCCACACCAAGCTCTCAAGAGCCCTTTTCTGAGAAGCTTCAACTCGCTCAGGAGATGCTTCACCCAAAGCATCTCACACACCCCTTTAGATAAAGCTCTGTATTCAGCTTCTGTCGTTGATCTGGATACAACTATTTGTTTCTTGCTACTCCACGACATCAGATTTCCTCCCACAAACACACAATAGCATGACGTTGATCTTCTATCATCTCGACAACCAGCCCAATCAGAGTCGCTATAGCCATCCACCTCAAGGTGCCCACTCTTTGCAAATCACAACCCCTTTCCCGGAGTTCTCTTCAAGTGTCTCAAGATTCTATGCACTATATCAAGATGCACACTCCTTGGTTCATGCATGTATCTGCTCACCACACCCACGGCATATGTAATGTTAGGCTTGGTATGACACAAGTACAAGAGTCTCCCAACTAATTTCTGATAATTTTCCTTATTCATTAGCTCACCTGATTGTGTAGTCACTTGATGATTTTGTTCAATTGGGGTAGGGGCTACACGACATCCCATCATGCCCATGTCACTCAAGAGATCTAGGGTGTATATTCGTTGACATAAAGATATTCCCTTCTCTGTCCGAGCCACTTCTATGCCAAGGAAATATTTTAGGTTGCCCAAATCTTTCACCTCAAACTCCTTGCTCGACACTCCTTCAATCTCTTTATTTCCTCTTTGTCATCTCCAGTGATGATAATGTCATCCACATAAACTGCAAGAATGGTGATCCTCCGCTCAGCGTGTCTATAGAACACCGTGTGGTCACCATTGCATTGACCATACCCCATACCACACACAGCTCCTCTAAACCTATCAAACCATGCCTTGGAGATTGCTTCAGACCATACAAGGATTTCTTCAGCCTGCATACTTTTCCCTTGGTCTGTGAGGTAACAAAACTGGTGGTATCTCCATGTACACTTCTTCCTGCAGGTCACCATGTAAGAAGGCATTCTTGACATCTAATTGATGCAACTTCCACCCAAAGTTAGCAGCACATGAAACCAATATTCTTACTGTGTTCATCTTCGCCACTCGGAGCAAACGTCTCATCGTAGTCAATTCCATAAGTTTGACTAAACCCTCTAGCGACCAATTTGGCCTTATACCTTTCTACCTTCCCTTCGAGATTCTCGCTTCACAAGATAGATCCACTTACAACTCACTGCCTTTTTCCCTGCTGGCAATGTGGTTAGCACCCATGTCTTGTTTTTCTCCAGTGCTTCCAACTCTTCTATCATCGCTTCGTGCCACTTCGGATCTTGCTTTGTTGTCTTCCAATCGTTTGGAATTGACACAGTTTGTAGAGAGGCCACAAAAGCTCTATAGGAAGCAGACAAAGCCTTGTAAGAAACAAATTTGCTAATGTCATGTTCATCAGAAACAGTTTGTAGAGCATGCATTTCGCAAAGAGCCTTCCTTGCCACTTCACCCTTTCTGGTTGCTTCACATGCCTCCTTTTGCAATGCAATTGGCAGATCCATTGTTTCAGATGGGCTGCTAGCACTGCCTTGTTGCTCCCCCTGCACATGTGGCTGCTGTCCCACTGTGTCAGATGAACTCACATCACTACCTTCCTGCTCCCGCTGCACATGTGGCTGTCGTCGAGTGTAGACTTGGAGATTCTGTGGCCACCGATCCTGAACAGGAGCAGGAATCTGGGGAGATCAAGCGGAATTGTACCCACTATTGGTTGGACTTGAACATGCACATCACCATCAGGTTTAGTACCCATAGAATCGCCCTTAGTGTGAGACACTACCTTCTCCCCCTCATGACCATCTTGCATAGAGTGAAGTTGGTCAAGTTCTGCAAACAACAAGCTCAGATCAGTTTGCTCACCATAGAATGGCTCGGATTCCCTGAAGGTGACATCCATACTTACAAACATGCGTTTTGCAGAGGGACACCAACATTTATACACTTGCTGACTAGAGGAATAACCAACAAAAACACATTTTACTTGCGGTGACCCAGCATACCACTACATGTTGTAGTATACAAGTCGCTGATATGATCTTTGTGAAGGGACTTCTTCACAATTGCCATATCCCTCAGAGTGGTACAACAGAAACATTGCAGGTCATAACACACCAAATATTATTACAACACAAAGTCTTGACAAGTTGGTATTCTCACAGGTCCGATGAGAACACCCTAAGATACTACTTAAGTATGATTACAACTCATATATATAAAAGAGAGCTCAGCAACTTATTTAGGTAAGTTCTACGCTGCTCGGCTCTATGATACTAGGGTATATCACTACTCCTTCGCCTCATTCTCGTCGGGTCCGTAGACTATCCCATAGTCTACTCCTTCAACTCCGCCGGTCAGATCAGGTTCCTCATAGACTAGCTCGTAGTCTCCTTCCAGTGCTCCATCGGTGGTGGCTGATACGTCTCCAACGTATCTATAAGAGGGTTCCTCGGACTAACTGGGTACTATAGACGCTTTGTTAAGGATTATGGCAGAATCTGCAGGCCTCTCCATGATCTACTCAAGAAAAACTCATTTCACTGGGCTGCTGAGCATACCACTGCATTCAACAACCTGAAGAATATCCTTACTACTTGTCCTGTGCTAGCACTCCCAGATTTCTCCAAACCCAGGAAGCATTCCTGATGAGTTGTTTCATTGGTGGGCTAAGACCTGATATAAAGCATGATGTGAGTGGGCAACGACCAAATGGTATTTGAAAAGCATATTGGTATGCCAAGGTGTATGAGAATTCTGCTGCAGCTAAAAAATGTTCCATGCTACTTTTATGATGATACACATATGTTTTATACACACTTTACATCATTTATATGCATTTTCCGAAACTAACCTATTAACAAGATGCCGAAGTGCCAGTTCCTGTTTTCTGCTGTTTTTGGTTTCAGAAATCCTAGTAAGGAAATATTCTCGGAATTGGACGAAATCAAGGACCACGATCTTATATTTCCACGAAGCTTCCAGAACACCGAAGAGGGACCAGAGGGGAGGCCCAGGGCCCCCACATGCCATGGCAGCGCGGCCAGAGGGGGGGCGCCCCCCCTACTGTGTGGGTCTCCCATGGCCCTTCCGACTCCGTTTCTTCGCCTATATAAGTCGTCGTGACCTAAAACCTCGACACGAATAAGCCATGATACGAGAAAAGTTCCAGAGCCGCCGCCATCGCGAAGCCAAGATTCGGGGGACAGAAGTCTCTATTCCGGCACGCCGCGGGGACGGGGAAGTGCCCCAGGAAGGCATCTTCATCGACACCACCGCCATCTCCATCAACGCTGCTGGCTCCTATGATGAGGAGGGAGTAGTTCTCCCCCGAGGCTAAGGGCTGTACTGTAGCTATGTGGTTCATCTCTCTCTCTCCCATGTGATCTTTATGTGATCATGAGCTTTGTGATCTAGTTGAATATCATCTATGTGCTACTCTAGTGATGTTATTAAAGTACTCTATTCCTCCTTCATGATGTAAAGGTGACAGTGTGTGCATCATGTAGTACTTGGCATAGGTTATGATTGTAATCTCTTGTAGATTATGGAGTTAACTATTACTATGATAGTATTGCTGTGATCTATTGCCCCTTTCATAGCCTGACAGTGACAGTGTGCATGCTATGTTAGTACTCGGTATAATTGCAATGGTCTATCATGCACTCTAAGGTTACTTAAATATGAATACCGAATGTTGTGGAGCTTGTTAACTCCGGCTTGAGGGAGCTCTTGTAGCCCTACACAATGAATGGTGTTTGTCATCCAACAAGAGAGTGTAGAGAAAGTAGTATTTGTTTATTCAGTTATGTGATCAATGTTGAGAGTGTCCACTAGTGAAAGCATGATCCCTAGGCCTTGTTTTCGAATATCGAAACTCCGTTTATTTACTGTTCCACTGCATGTTTACTCGCTGCCATATTTATTTCAGATTGTTATTACCACTCATATTCATCCATATCAGTTGCATCTCACTATCTCTTCGCCGAACTAGTGCACCTATACATTTGACAAGTGTATTAGGTGTGTTGGGGACACAAGAGACTTCTTGTATCGTAATTGCAGGGTTGCTTGAGAGGGATATCTTTGTCCTCTACCTCCCCGAGTTCGATAAACCTTGGGTGATTCACTTAAGGGAAACTTGCTGCTGTTTTACAAACCTCTCGCTCTTGGAGGCCCAACACCGTCTACGGGAATAGAAGCGTGCGTAGACATCAAGCTATTTTCCGGCGCCGTTGCCGGGGAACGAAGAAAAGCTACACCACAGAGATTTCTACCTCCCACGTCAATCACGCGCCAGTTGTGGACAGCAAGCTATTTTCTGGCGCCGTTGCCGGGGAGGTAAGGTAAAAGGTATTCACATCCTCCGACTACTAAGCTATTTCCTAGCATTGTTGCCGGTGTGTGAGTGCTCAAAACTATTTCCTTTAGATCCTGCAATTGCATCTTTTTGTTTCTTGTTTTTATTTTCACTAGTTAGGCTTAATGGAAAACAACAAAAAAATTAGGGATCTTTATAGTATTTTTCTTAAGTTAGGACATGATGTGTTTGAAGAGAGAATTAAAAAACCCATGGAAATTTGTTTACAAAATAGTTGTAGCAATGTTATTAGCATGAACTCTTTGAATACTATTATTGCTAATGCTATGGAAGAATTTAAGCTTGGGGAAGCTGGTTGTGATCTTTTTAGTCCCCCAAGCATTGAGGAGAAAATTTTCTTTGATGATACTTTGCCTCCCATTTATGATGATTATAATGATAGTGGTATTTTGGTGCCACCTACTATGGAGGATAAAGTTTATTATGATTATACCATGCCTGCAATTTATGATGATTACAATGATGGTTGTGATAGTTTTACTCCCACTATTACTAATAAAATTGATTATGCTTATGAGGAGAGTAATGATACTTTTATGCATGTGAATAAGAATGCTTTATGTGATAGTTATATTGTTGAGTTTGTTAATGATGCCACTAAAAGTTATTATGAGAGAGGGAAACATGGCTATATGCATCTTAATAATATTAAGTTCCCCTCTTTATGTTGAGAATCTTGAAGTTACTCGTGTTTTATCTTCCTATGCTTGTCACTTTGCTCCTCATGAATTTATTTGTGTACAAGATTCCTTTTCATAGGAAGTGGGTTAGACTTAAATTTGTTTCATGCTTGCTTTTTGATGCTCTCTTTTGCTTCAACTCCTATTTCTTGCGAGTGCATCATTAAAATTGCTGAGCCCATCTTAATGGCTATAAAGAAAGCACTTCTTGGGAGATAACCCATGTTTTTATTTTGCTACTGTTTTGTTGTGTCTCGGAAGTTGTTACTACTGTAGAAACCTCTCCTTATCTTTATTTTATTGCATTGTTGTGCCAAGTAAAGTCTTTGATAGTAAAGATGATACTAGATTTGGATTACTGCGCAGAAACAGATTTCTTGCTGTCACGAATTTGAGTATGATTCTCTGTAGGTAACTCAGAAAAATCTGCCAATTTACGTGCGTGATCCTCAGATATGTACGCAACTTTCATTCAATTTGAGTTTTTTCATATGAGAAAGTTAAGTTCCTCAAAAAAATTCGTCTTTACGGACTGTTCTGTTTTGACAGATTCTGCCTTTTATTTCGCATTGCCTCTTTTGCTATGTTGGATGGATTTCTTTGTTCCATTAACTTCCAGTAGCTTTGTGCAATGTCCAGAAGTGTTAAGAATGATTGTGTCACATCTGAATATTTGAATTTTTGATTATGCACTAACCCTCTAATGAGTTTGTTTTGAGTTTGGTGTGGAGGAAGTTTTCAAGGGTCAAGAGAGGAGGATGATACAATATGATCAAGAAGAGTGAAAAGTCTAAGCTTGGGGATGCCCCCGTGGTCCATCCCTACATATTTCAAGAAGACTCAAGCATCTAAGCTTGAGGATGCCCAAGGCATCCCCTTCTTCATCGACAACTTATCAGGTCACCTCTAGTGAAACTATATTTTTATTCCGTCACATCTTATGTGCTTTACTTGGAGCGTCTGTGTGCTTTTATTTTCGTTTTTTTATTTCCATTCTCTGAATAAATTCATCCTTGTTTGGGAGAGAGACACGCTCCGCTTGTTCATATGAACACTGGTGTTCTTAGCTTTACTTGTAATGTTCATGGCGAAGGTCGAAACTGCTTCGTTCATTGCTATTTGGTTGGAAACAGAAAATGCTTCATGTGGTAATTGGTATAATGTCTTGAATAATTTGATACTTGGCAATTGTTGTGCTCACATAGATCATGTTTAAGCTCTTGCATCATGTACTTTGCACCTATTAATGAATAACTACATAGAGCTTGTTAAAATTTGGTTTGCATGATTGGTCCCTCTAGAGTCTAGATATTTTCTGGTTAAGGTGTTTGAACAACAAGGAAGAGGATGTAGAGTCTTATAATGCTTGCGATATGTTCTTATGTAAGTTTTACTGTACCGCTTTATACTTGAGTTTGCTTCAAACAACCTTGCTAGCCAAAGCCTTGTACTGAGAGGGAATACTTCTCGTGCATCCAAATCCTTGAGCCAAAAACTATGCCATTTGTGTCCACCATACCTACCTACTATGTGGTATTTTTCTGCCATTCCAAAGTAAATTGCTTGAGTGCTACCTTTAAAATTCCATCCTTTGTCTTTGCAATATATAGCTCATGGGAAAATAGCCTTAAAAACTATTGTGGTGAAGAATATGTAGCTTATGTGTCTTATTTCTTATAAGTTGCTTGTTGAGCGGTAACCATGTTTCTGGGGACGCCATCAACTATTACACCTTTGTTGAATATCATGTGAGTTGCTATGCATGTTCGTCTTGTCCGAAGTAAGGGCGATTTTCATGATCAAATGGTTTGAGTATGCATATTGTTAGAGAAGAACATTGGGCCGCTAACTAAAGCCATGAATCATGGTGGAAGTTTCAGTTTGGACAATCAATCCTCAATCTCTTATGAGAATATTATCTGTTGTTGAATGCTTATGCATTAAAGAGGAGTCCATTATCTGTTGTCTATGTTGTCCCGGTATGGATGTTCTAAGTTGAGATTTATCAAAAACGAGAAATCAAATGCGATCTATCTCCTTGGACCTTTGTACAGGCGACATAGAGGTACCCCTTTGTGACACTTGGTTGAAACATATGCTATGCAATGATAATCCATGTTAATCCAAGATAATTAGGACAAGGTGCAAGCACTATTGGTATACTATGCATGAGGCTTGCAACTTATAAGATGTCTTATACATAACACATATGATTTATTACTACCGTTGACAAAATTGTTTCTATGTTTTCAAAATGAAAATCTCTAGCACAAAAATAGTAATCCATGCTTCCCTCTGCGAAGGGCCAATCTTTTACTTCATTGTTGAGTCAGTTTACCTACTTCTTTCTATCTTAGAAGCAAACACTTGTGTCAACTGCGTGCATTGATTCTTACATGTTCACCTATTGCACTTGTTATATTACTTTGTGTTGACAATTATCCATGAGATAAACACGTTGAAGTTGAAAGCAACTGCTGAAACTTATATCTTCCTTTGTGTTGCTTCAAAGCTTTTTACTAAGAATTTATTGCTTTATGAGTTAACTCTTATGCAAGACTTATTGATGCTTGTCTTGAAAGTACTATTCATGAAAAGTCTTTGCTATATGATTCAGTTGTTTATTCATTGTCTTTACCATTGCTTCGAATCGCTGCATTCATCTCATATGCTTTACAATAGTATTGATCAAGATCATGTTGGTAGCATGTCACTTAAGAAATTATTCTTGTTATCGTTTACCTACTCGAGGGCAAGTAGGAACTAAGCTTGGGGATGCTGATACGTCTCCAACGTATCTATAATTTCTTATGTTCCATGCTACTTTTATGATGATACACATATGTTTTATACACACTTTACATCATTTATATGCATTTTCCGGAACTAACCTATTGACAAGATGCCGAAGTGCCAGTTCCTGTTTTACTCGCTGTTTTTGGTTTCAGAAATCCTAGTAAGGAAATATTCTCGGAATTGGACGAAATCAAGGCCCACGATCTTATATTTCCACGAAGCTTCCAGAACACCAAAGAGGGACCATAGGGGAGGCCCAGGGCCCCCACATGCCATGTCGGCGCGGCCAGAGGGGGGGGGGGGCGCCCCCCTACTGTGTGGGTCCCTGTGGCCCTTCCGACTCCGTTTCTTCGCCTATATAAGTCGTCGTGACCTAAAACCTCGACACAAATAAGCCACGATACAAGAAAAGTTCCAGAGCCGCCGCCATCGCGAAGCCAAGATTCGGGGGACAGAAGTCTCTGTTCCGGCACGCCACCGGGACGGGGAAGTGCCCCCGGAAGGCATCTTCATCGACACCACCGCCATCTCCATCAACGCCGCTGTCTCCTATGATGAGGAGGGAGTAGTTCTCCCCCGAGGCTAAGGGTTGTACCGTAGCTATGTGGTTCATCTCTCTCTCCCATGTGATCTTTATGTGATCATGAGCTTTGTGATCTAGTTGAATATCATCTATGTGCTACTCTAGTGATGTTATTAAAGTACTCTATTCCTCCTTCATGATGTAAAGGTGACAGTGTGTGCATCATGTAGTACTTGGCATAGGTTATGATTGTAATCTCTTGTAGATTATGGAGTTAACTATTACTATGATAGTATTGTTGTGATCTATTCCCCCTTTCATAGCCTGAAAGTGACAGTGTGCATGCTATGTTAGTACTCGGTATAATTGCAATGGTCTATCATGCACTCTAAGGTTACTTAAATATGAACACCGAATGTTGTGGAGCTTGTTAACTCCGGCTTGAGGGAGCTCTTGTAGCCCTACACAATGAATGGTGTTTGTCATCCAACAAGAGAGTGTAGAGAAAGTAGTATTTGTTTATTCAGTTATGTGATCAATGTTGAGAGTGTCCACTAGTGAAAGTATGATCCCTAGGCCTTGTTTCCGAATATCGAAACTCCGTTTATTTACTGTTCCACTGCATGTTTACTCGCTGCCATATTTATTTCAGATTGTTATTACCACTCATATTCATCCATATCAGTTGCATCTCACTATCTCTTCGCCGAACTAGTGCACCTATACATTTGACAAGTGTATTAGGTGTGTTGGGGACACAAGAGACTTCTTGTATCGTAATTGCGGGGTTGCTTGAGAGGGATATCTTTGTCCTCTACCTCCCTGAGTTCGATAAACCTTGGGTGATTCACTTAAGGGAAACTTGCTGCTGTTCTACAAACCTCTGCTCTTGGAGGCCCAACACTGTCTACAGGAATAGAAGCGTCCGTAGACATCAAGCTATTTTTACGGCACCGTTGCCGGGGAACGAAGAAAAGCTACACCACAAAGATTTCTACCTCCCACGTCAACCACGCGCCAGTTGTGGACAGCAGTGGCCTCCACTTCCGTATCACAGTCTAGCAAGGGTGTCGAAAGAAAGTGAGTACAGAGGTACTCAGCAAGTTCAAAAGAGTAAAATGTGTTTGATGCACTAGCTACGACCATTGATCAGGAAATCTCAGGTCAATGCATGTTTAGAAAACATTTCTTCAAAAGGTTGCTTTTATTATGAAAACTATGCCCGTCAGTCTTCACAGGTTTACCAGAACTTCGTGGAGTTCCTTTCCTGCCGCGTTTGCAGTTCCCTTCCCGGAACAAGGAGTGACAGCCACAATTTGATACACTCTGCAGAGGTGCGTTACTTTTCCCATAAGAGATCTCATCCTTTTTTCCATCCGCAGGGACTTGCCCCTGTTCACACTTCCTTTGGTGTGAGGCCAGGAAAGAAGATCCAAGCCCACACCGCCTTCTCCGCGACCCTGCAAACCCACCCTTTTGTCCATCCGTACACCCCCGGTAGACATCTCCCGTTCATACGGCTTTACCCACGGTGTACTATGGACAATCCATCATAGACGGTAGAGCCTCTCATCCACACGGATGGAGATTTTAAAGGATTTCCCAACCTACGGCAGTGTTCTCCCAACACCGTGTAATCCTTTTCCATTAATTCTTGTATATAAAATATTGTAAAGACAATGTATGTGTGTGTATATCAATAAAGCTCAAGGTTTCTCTATGAACTTGATTGGATTTGTAATAATTATATTCTAAATAGTTATTGTATTTATAATTCAATTTGAAATTCAAAGTTATTTGAATTTATGAGTTGTATTTTAATTATGAATTCCTTTTCTATATTCACCTTTGCTTATTGTTTATTCTTAATTTATCAATTCATTATTTCTTGTCAAATGAAATCAACTCCCCAAAATCAACAAGATACAAAAGAGATCATGTCGAAATTCACACCTCGACATGCCTAACCCTAATTTGCAATTCGAGAGAGAACCTCGATCCCTCTTAGGTTTAGTTGCAATAAGGCGCGAAAATTTCCCCGTTTTGCGATGAAATGCACATCCCATTTCTAAATCTACCCTTCGTTGGTCCTATGTTCTGGGTTATTACAGCCTCTCCCCCTTAACAGAAACTTCGTCCCGAAGTTAAGATTAGTACCTGAATAGCTCGGGGTAAGACTTCCTAAGCTCCGCTTCCGTATCCCATGTTGCTTCTCGTTCAGGGTGATGTTGCCATTGAATCTTGCAATATTTGATTGCTCTATTCCTCAACTTCTTCCACTGTACTTCCAAGATCCTTTCAGGCTTCTCCACATAAGTTAGGTCTGATTGCAACTCTATTTCTTCATGTGTGATGGGATCATCTGGTGCCTTTAAACACTTTCTGAGTTGAGACACATGAAATACATTGTGAATCAGACTTATTTGCTTCGGTAATTCTAACTCAAAAGCTGTTCCTCAATTCTGACTGAGTATCTTGAATGGTCCTATATATCGAGGACTTAATTTTCCTTTTACTCCGAACCTTTTGAGTCCTTTCATTGGGCTAACTTTCAAATATACCATGTCTCCTACTTTTGGCTCCCAAACTCTTCTCCTTTGGTCAGCATAACTCTTTTGGCGACTTTGAGCGATTTTGAGTCTATCCCGAATCACCTCGATGACTCCTTGTCTCTCCTTGATATAGTCCGGTGTAAACTCCTTGTTCTCTCCGGTTTCAAACCAACAGATTGGGGATCTACACTTCCTCCCATACAAGGCTTCATACGGTGCCATCTGGATGCTACTCTGATAACTGTTGTTATAGGCGAATTCCGTCAATGGTAGATGGTCCTCCCATGAGCCTCCAAAGTTTAGAGCACAAGCTCTAAGCATGTCTTCAAGTATCTGATTGGTTCTTTCGGTTTGTCCTCCGGTTTGTGGATGATATGCTGTACTGAAATCCAACTTGGATCCCAAAGCTTCTCGGAGTTGTTTCCAAAATGCTGATGTGAAAATTGAACCTCGATCTGAGACTATCTTCTTTGGTACTCCATGCTTACTGACTATTTCCTTGACATATATATCCACAAGCTTTTCTGAAGTATCCATTTGATTTACAGCTATGAAATGAGCACTCTTGGTAAGTCTATCCACTATTACCCATATTATATCCTTCCTTTTACTAGTCATTGGTAGACCAGTAACAAAATCCATTCCGATTTCATCTCATTTCCACTCTGGTATCTCTAGTGGTTTAAGTAATCCAGCAGGACTCTGATGTTCTGCTTTGACTCGCTGACATGTATGGCATTCTGAGACATATTGAGCTATCTCTCTTTTCATGTTGTTCCACCAGAACATCTCCTTCAAATCCATATACATTTTAGTACTTCCCGGATATATTGAGCTATCTCTCTTTCTGATCTTGCATTAGAACACATCCAAGTCCATTCTTGGAAGCATCACAATACACCGTGCAATCCTTTCCAGGTTCAGGAACTGCTAACACCGGTGATGTGGTTAACTTCTCCTTGAGTGTTTGAAAACTTGCTTTACATTCATCAGTCCACACAAATGGAGTATTTTTCTTGAGTAGCTTGGTCATTGGTCCTGCAATTTTCGAAAATCCTTCAATGAACCTCCGATAATAACCTGCCATACCAAGGAATCCTCTTATTTCCTTAGCATTTTTAGGTGACTTCCATTCCAATACTGACTGAACTTTACTTGGATTCACCGCTATTCCTTATTTGGTTATGACATGTCCAAGAAATTCAACACTATCTAACCAAAACTTGCACTTGCTGAACTTTGCATATAGCTGATGTTCTCTCAAAATTTGCAGAACTATCTTCAAATGCTTGGCATGTTCTTCTTTATCTTTGGAATAGATTAGAATATCATCTATAAACACTATCACGAACTTGTCCAAATACTTCATGAATATCTTGTTCATCAAATTCATGAAAATAGCTGGTGCATTTGTGAGTCCAAATGGTACAACCAAGTATTCATGGTGTCCATACCTTGATAAAAACGCTGTTTTTGGCACATCCTCCTTCTTGATCTTGATTTGATGGTATCCTGACCTTAAATCTATCTTCGAGAAGACTCCAGCTCCTTGAACTTGATCAAAAAGGTCTTGTATCCTAGGTAAAGGATACTTGTTCTTGATAGTTACATTGTTAAGATTCGTGTAGTCTCCACACATTCTTTTACCTCCATCTCTTTTATCCACGAAAATAACTGGTGTACCCCATGGTGACACACTTTCTTGGATAAATCCCTTCTGTTCTAGTTCATCTATCTGAGCTTTCAGCTCCACTAACTCCTTTGGTCCCATCTTATATGGTGGTTGAGCTATTGGTGTTGTGCCTGGAATTAGATCGATTCTGAACTTTATCTCTCTATCGGGTGGCATTCCCGGTAGTTCCTTGGGAAATACATCTGGAAATTCATTTACTACAGGGATATCTTCAATCCTCACCTCCTTCAGACTATTGAGCTCCAATCCTATTTCCAACCGAGTATACTTGTCTCCTTGGAAAACTATTTGACCTCCAATAGAATTGCGAAGTGATACTGTTTTGTCTCCACAGTTGATCACTGCTCCATTCTCCGTCAACCAGTCCATTCCTAAGATAACTGATATATCCTTCATAGGAATGATGAGTAGGTCCGCGAAATACACACAGTCACATATGGTTATGACCTGTGCTTCTTTCACATGGGTTACTAAAATCGTTCCCCCGCAGATAAGACGGTTATAGGGGTTTCTAACTTAGAACATTTAAGCCCAAATTTTTCCACAAATTCCCGTGCAAGAAATGATGTGGTTGCTCCAGTATCAAATAATACTTTGCCAGGATGAGTAAGAATGCTGAGCGTACCTAACACTGTTTGATCCGACTCTTCCGCTTGCTCCAAAGTTGTGCAATTCAGCTTTCCATACAGCTTGCCCCTCTTGTTGTTGTTGTAGTAGTAGTAGTAGTAGTAGTAGTAGTAGTAGTAGTTGTGATCCTGGGTTTCTGACAATCCTTCTGCACATGACCTCTCTGTCCACAACTGTGACAGATGATTTGGTTCTTTGGGTTCTGACTCTGACCTCCCCGATTATATTGATTACCAGTAGGTCGGAATCGGGGTTTGAAACTCCAGTCAGGTGTTGGTTTGCTGAATGGGTACTACCTTGGCTCGATACGAGCCCTCTTCCTCCTATCCTCTTGGACCTGCCTATAGTCATCCTCGAAAGTGATTGCCGAGTCAATCAGTTCCTGGAATTCAGCAGTCCGTGCCAACCTCAGTTGCATCTTCATGTATGGATTCATGCCTTTCATGAATCGCTTCTTCCTTTTCTCTTCAGTGTCAACTTCCTCAGGTGCATACCTTGACAGCCTGTTGAAATCTCGAACATACTGTATAACGGGTGCAGTGTTCTGACGTAATTCGTCAAACTCTCTCTTCAATTCTACCACACTTTCCGGAACATGAGCATCCCGGAACTTCTTCTTGAATTCCTCCTAGGTGAACACCTTCTCTGGAGGGTGTACTGCTACTAGGTTCTCCCACCATGATGCTACTGGTCCTGACAGCAGGTAAGTAGCATACCGAATCTTCTCCTCATCGTTGCATCCAACGGTCTTCAACTTCCGTTCCGTATCCATGAGCCAGTCTTCTGCATCCATTGGTTCTGGAGCTGATGCAAAAGGTAATGGTCTTGCATTTTGAAAATCTGATAAGGATACTCCTTTGCCTTCGTTACCCCTATCGGTGATGACTTGGGTAAAGAAATCTTGCATGTTCTTGCTTTGACTTTCCTGGTACCTCCTCCTATCTTCTTCCATTGCTCTCATGTATTGTTGGAAATCTGGATGCATCATTGGGTGTGGTGGTGGTGCATTCTCTGCTCTAGCTGCTGCATCTGCCTCCTCTTTTTCTTTCGCCTCACGCTCTCTCCGAGCCTCTTCAGTTTCCACTAACGCCATGTTCCCCCTAGTCCTGTAACAAAGAGCGATTACTCATAATTACACCATGCAAATGTTTTCTGAGCTCAACTCATTGCCCAGAACTAGTCACACAATGAAATCAAGAAGCAAATCCAAAACAAACATTTATTATGTATATACATCGTATATCACATAACATACACACATATATTACATGTGGTACATATATCACCACTTATTTGGCTTCAAGCCCAAGCCAACGGAATTTAAAATACGTTCTATTACAATACCACCTATACTACTTTATTCTTCCTTGGAGCTCTACTCCTCATCATCATAACTCGCCTCCGCGTACATTCCTGGGGTCCATCCGGTACAACGACTCGTCTTCCGAGCACCGTCCGGAACGAAGGTCCTTCCAGTAGGTATGTAGTCTGAATCGGACGAAGTGCCGAGACAAAGATCTGTCATGCCAAAGTAACTGGATAATGACTCATATGTATCCCTAGTAGGATACATATCTCCCTCTTCTGTCATCCATGGAGGATTTCTATTCACTTGCCCTCTCATCATCTTCTTCTTCTTCTTCACTCCAGAACTCTCACCTACCTCGTACTGGGATGTTTTGGGTAGTCCCATCTCCAGATCTAAAGAAATGGAGTTGGTATCTTTCTCTTCCTGCCCATAGCTTTGGTTAATATCTTGGTTAACCTCGCCTCCTTCATCCTCCGTATCACAAGTGATGGGTTCTCCTTCATCACCATGGTTCCCCGAAACGCCAACCAGTCGAATTCTCGATTGGTGACTCCGAGCAGTTTAGGTTTCTGGAAGCATCTCCACCATATCCAGAATCATACGATGCTGACACATGTGGGTAGTGTGGAACAAAGTTGGGTGTAAGTGGATCTCTCTTTGGCAACTGGTCACTCAAATCTACAGGGCTGTTGAGGCTAAAGAAAGGTGTAGTGTATTGTGGTTGTGCCCTCAGATCATGCATCCGAGCTTGGACTTTATCAGGGTCCGTGAACTCAGCTAGCATGTGGTTGATCTCACCCACCATCTTCATGTGTAAAAGGTACATCGTAGTCAACAAAGACTTACAACTGTCCATGTGCTGTGCTGCAGCTTCAGGACTTCTATTTGCCAACACCAGATGATTCAGAGTGGGATCCTCATCTTCCTCGGCATGAGGTATATGAGAATATTCTGAACATAGCAGTTCTACTGATTTATGCTGCCTTATCTCAAGGATCGCCTTGAATAGGGCCATGTGATAGGCTGTGGTAATGGTTTTGGCTTCTCCGTACGGCATTATACGGCTCATCATCAGTTGCATAGGTAGTTGGACTGAAACTCTGCACTTGGCTAGGATCTCTCCATCATAATAGATGTACTTGAGAACCGGTATCCGAGTTTCACAATGGAGTTCCTTCAGCATCCCACGCAGGAGATCTGTAATTGGTCCATCATAATCACCAAGCCAACCCTCAACTTTCCTCAAATCCTCTTGGGAAATGTGTACGCCATTATGGCTGTGTACAAAAGCAGAATATTAGTACTGATGATGTATCATAATGGTTATAATAAAGAATTATCGCACTAAAAGATATGATTTTGCTATTCTCATGTGAATAATCACCATATTTCTAGAGAATCCTTTACTATTTCTACTTGACTCCTACAGGTTTCTTCCCTTTACTAGGTTTTTCCAACCTAAGGTCGCAACATTTGCTCTGATACCAGCTGCGGTGACCCAGCATACCACTGCATGTTGTAGGATACAAGTCGTTGATATGATCTTTGTGAAGGGACTTCTTCACAATTGCCATATCCCTTAGAGTGGTACAACAGAAACATTGCAGGTCATAACACACCAAATATTATTACAACACAAAGTCTTGACAAGTTGTTATTCTCACAGGTCCGATGAGAACACCCTAAGATACTACTTAAGTATGATTACAACTCATATATATAAAAGAGAGCTCAGCAACTTATTTAGGTAAGTTCTACGCTGCTCGGCTCTATGATACTAGGGTATATCACTACTCCTCCGCCTCATTCTCGTCGGGTCCGTAGACTATCCCATAGTCTACTCCTTCAACTCCGCCGGTCAGATCAGGTTCCTCATAGACTAGCTCGTAGTCTCCTTCCAGTGCTCCATCGGCGGTGGCCTCCACTTCCGTATCACAGTCTAGCAAGGGTGTCGAAAGAAAGTGAGTACAGAGGTACTCAACAAGTTCAAAAGAGTAAAAGGTGTTTGATACACTAGCTACGACCATTGATCAGGAAATCTCAGGTCAATGCATGTTTCGAAAACATTTCTTCAAAAGGTTGCTTTTATTATGAAAACTATGCCCGTCGGTCTTCACGAGTTTACCGAACTTCGTGGAGTTCCTTTCCTGCCGCGTTCGCAGTTCCTTCCCGGAACAAGGAGTGACGACCACAATTTGATACACTCTGCAGAGGTGCGTTACTTTTCCCATAAGAGATCTCATCCTTTTTGCCATCCGCGAGGACTTGCCCCTCGTTCACACTTCCTTTGGTGTGAGGCCGGGAAAGAAGATCCAAGCCCACACCGCCTTCTCCGCGACCCTGCAAACCCACCCTTTTGTCCATCCGTACACCCCCGGTAGACATCTCCCGTTCATACGGCTTTACCCACGGTGTACTATGGACAATCCATCATAGACGGTAGAGCCTCTCATCCACACGGATGGAGATTTTAAAGGATTTCCCAACCTACGACAGTGTTCTCCCAACACCCCGCTGATACGTCTCCAATGTATCTATAATTTCTGATGTTCCATGCTAGTTTTATGACAATACCTACATGTTTTGCTCACACTTTATAATGATTTTATGCATTTTCCGGAACTAACCTATTAACAAGATGCCGAAGTGCCAGTTCCTGTTTTCTGTTTTTGGTTCCAGAAAGGCTGTTCGGGCAATATTCTCGGAATTCGAGGAAACAAAAGCCAAACATCTTATTTTACCGAGACGGACCAGAACACCGAAGGGAAGACGGAGTGGAGGCCCAGGGCCCCCACACCATAGGCCGGCGCGGCCAAGAGGGGGGGGCGCCGCCCTATGGGGTGGGCCCCCCAGGCACCTCCTTGCGCCGCCTCTTCGCCTATATAATCTCTCGTGACGTGAAAACCCTACACCAATTGACGAAACTCTAGAAAGACTCCAGGGACGCCGCCGCCATCGCGAAACTCCATTTCGGGGGACAGAAGTCTCTGTTCCGGCACGCCGCCGGGACGGGGAATTGCCCCCAGAGTCATCTCCATCGACACCACCGCCATCTTCATCACCGTTGCTGACTCCCATGATGAGGAGGGAGTAGTTCTCCCCCGAGGCTGAGGGCTCTACCGGTAGCTATGTGGTTCATCTCTCTCTCCCATGTGATCTTTATGTGATCATGAGCTTTGTAATCTAGTTGAATATGTAGATGTTACTCTTGTCTATTATGCACTCTAGAGGTTACTTTAATATGAACTCCGGAATTACTCTCCACGGTGTGACGGTGACAGTGTGCGCATCGTGTGTGATTCCTTTATGAAGTTGTGGAGCTTGTTTACTCCGGCTTGAGGGTGCTCTTGTAGCCCTACACAATGAATGGTGTTTGTTATCCAACAAGAGAGTGTTTGAGATTAGCATTTATTTATTCAATTATGTGATCATTGTTGAGAGTGTCCACTAGTGAAAGTATGATCCCTAGCCCTTGTTTCTAAACATTGAAACTCCATTTCCAACAAGTTTTGTTACATGTTTGCTTGCTGCCATTTTTATTTCATATTGCAATTACTACTAATAATCATCCATATTACTTGTATTTCACTATCTCTTCGCCGAACTAGTGCACCTATACATCTGACAAGTGTATTGGGTGTGTTGGGGACACAAGAGACTTCTTGTATCGTAATTGCAGGGTTGCTTGAGAGGGATATCTTTGACCTCTACCTCCCTGAGTTCGATAAACCTTGGGTGATTCACTTAAGGGAAACTTGCTGCTGTTCTACAAACCTCTGCTCTTGGAGGCCCAACACTGTCTACAGGAATAGAAGCGTGCGCTCCCAACACCCCACCAGGCCCTATCAAGTCCGTTGGCGTGCAGGAGGGAAAAGATACAGCTGGCTTCCCTAGAGCCATTATAGATCTTATGGTCAACGCGGTATGTACGGCGCTAGAATCACTGGACGGCATTGGTAATTACTCCTAGGTTAATAAAACCCATGCAATGGAACCTCCACCATATCAACACAACCATGGTTCCATTGCCCACCACATAGTCATATTCATAATTTGAAAAGTAACATTTCATTTTCCATGCAGGAATGGTAAGTATATAGCTTTGCAGTAAAGTGATAGAAAATACTCAAGTTGATATGAGCAAGGGTGAACTTGCCTGTGGACTGCGAGGTAATGCAGTTCAATTCAGTGGATGGAACCTGGACCTCGGGTTCTGTAAAGAAGCATCATTGTCCAGTAAGGACAATGTTATAAAATCCAAATAATGCATTCATGAATGTATTATTTTATGTGGAATCCCTTACCCCATTATTGTATTAAGATTTAGAGTTGAATTAAGATTTGTGCCTTTGGCAGTAATTTACAATTACTTTTAATTGTAGAAACACTTTCATTTCATAAAGAATGAATTGTTCTAAGTAATACAACTTTACTTTTGTAAAATATTTATTTCAAAAATAATTTGAAATAATAGAGGTTTCTCTATATTTTTGGAATAAGAAGAATAGAGTATTTTCCTTTGGAAAATATCTATCTTAAAAGAAATAACTTGACTTATTAGAATTTCCTCTTTGAAATATTTGAAAAAAAATATTTAAACTCATTTGTAATTTTTCCTTGATTTTTAAATACAAGGAAAATTTATAAATAAAATTTCCAAGTTTCAATTTAATTTCAAAAATTTTGAATTTTGAATTTGTTATCTAAGTTTTCATTTCTTATTTTATTCTTGTTAAGAATAATTTTTCATTCACTAATCCAATTTTTCATGGATTTTTAGAGGTATATTTTATTAACTAAAATTTGGTGAAATTCTAGGCTATTTTCAAAATAGGAAATGACTAAAATACCCCCCTGGCCCAATTGGGCCAGCCCACTTAACTTGGCCCATTTGGACAGCCCATTAAGGCCTGTCCAAAACGGTTCGGTGGGAACCGTCCCGACCCACCTCTCTCACTCACACGCTCACCTCTCTCTCTCCCGAAACCCTAACCTCTAGCGACTGAGAGGCGATGGCGTCGCCGCCATGGCCGCCGCCACGCTCCGGCCAACTCCGGCCGCCCCTGACCTCGCCACCGATACCACCTGAACCGCCGCGCGACGATCTGTCGATCTATCCGCACGGTTTTGCCGATCTCTTCCACCTCTGGCAGATCGCCACCTCTCCGGATCTCGCGGAGAATTGCCTCCGGCGATTGGCGATCTCCGGCGAGCTGGTGTCCTCGTCGTCGACGCTAACGCTGCTTTGGGACTGACCTGGCGCGGGTGCTGCCTTGGTAGCACCTGTGCCGTCGCCCCCGTGTTGTGGCGTTGTCCGTGTGTTCGTCGGCGTAACACCGGCGCCTTCCCTGGACTTGAAGCTGCTACGGCCGCGCGGGCACTGCCTCGCCATGCCGTGGCTTCTGCTTCCAGGCGCTGGTAAGGTTCTCCTGCTCCTCCTCCTTCTCTACGCCATGTTTGTGCACCCCCATTCCTCTGTGCTTCTTTCTTCTTTTCTGCTCAAGCTACCTGATGATCCAATGATCATACATGGCTTTGCTGCTGTTGCCTATGCCTCCTATGCTTCCTCTCTGCAAGCCTTGGCCAATTCACCAAGCTCTGGTTACTGGCCAAGTGTGTGTGGCTTGCTGTTCATGTCCAGTGTTGCTCTCTCGCTGCATTTGTCATGCCATGCCTTGCTATGCCATGCTATACATGATTATGGTGTTGCTTATGCTTTCTGGCATCCTATCCTTGCTTGTCTAGGTGTATAACTATGCCTGAGCTTGTTGGTGATGCTTAATGTCATGCTCTGCTATGTCCTTGACACCTGTGCAGCTAGTGATGTGCTCAGCACCCTGTGCATGATCCAATTGATCCCTTGGATCCTCAGATATGCCTGGTTACTGTTGGATTCTTTTGCTAAATGGATGATTTGCTTGCTGATGCTACTACTCAAGCAAGCTTATGCTACTGTGTGTATGTGCTGCTGCCCTCCATAGCCCTCTGGACTTGATCCAGTAGCTAGGATGCATTGGTATATGCTTGTGTTGCCTCACAGTGTGCTACTGTGAAAGTATTGCATGGATTTGTTATATATTCATGCCTGGATGGATTAATTATGGATGAACTGCTTATGCAGTATTGATTAAATGACTTGCTAAGCATGATTTATTACTTCCATGATTATTTTGGAAATAAATATAATCTGAATCCATTACTGGATAGTGATGCTTTATTGTTTGGCTTTACTTTGGATGGTTCTATGTTTGTTGTGACCTCAGTAGCCTTGCTACTGACTGGTTGCTCACATAGTTGGCTAGATCTGTTGGTTCCTCATCTTGGTTTGCATATTTTGGGAATCATAATCAATATGAATGCCAATATGCTTGCCTGTGAAGAAATTCAGAGTTTTTCTGATGGTTATTGACTTAGGATCACTCTTGATAAATCTGGGTAGCTGTTGTTCCTAGTAATCCATCTACTGGTGCTATCTGTGCATATGTTCTTGCTGGTGTGTGCATCTGTACATGCTCTCAAACTTCTCTGCACAAGATTTGAATCTGGGTGGTTCTAGTTCTAGTGGTTGTCCACTTTTGCCAGTGATCCTTGGTGAAAACCAAAGGATGATCACTCCTTGAGCATCTGCTCAGCCCATGGATCCACTGGATCCATTCCAGGAACTAGGTATACCTTGTTCCAGCTCCTAGATAGTAATTTTGTGTTGATGCAGACTTCAGGTTGATCTATGTGCACAGCCCTTCACCTCCAGTGCTTGATTGATCTCTTCCTTAAGTCACCATGCTGCTCTGATGGTTTACTTGTTGGTTTTTGGATGAATGGTTGGGTTATGTGATAGATGGTGTTGTTCTTGAGCAAGAACAGGATGAACTCTACCTATTCCTTTTTTTGCTTACCTTGTGAATCCTTATCTGGTTGACTATGCACTGTTTCTAGGGTTTGTGCCTATTTATACCATGTCTACTTCTCTTCTAGCCATGCCACACAAGCCTGGCTTGGTTTGATGACTAGGCCATTGCATGGCCTTGTTGTTGCTTGCACAGCACACATGAGCAGTGTGCTCATATGCTGAAACTTGAGCCCCTGGGTGTGCTCAGGTTTGGTCTGCTCCATCTTATCCTGGTGCTGTCCATTGTTTTGGACAAACACAAGTGTCAATGACACTTGGTTTACTGACCAAATTGAATATGTGTTAGTTTCTTAACCCCTGGCTAGTTTCATTGTTTGTTTTGCAGGTTTTTGAAGGTGAATATGACCACAGAAGAATTCTTCCAAGTCACTAGTCTAGGATTTTAGTTTAGGATCAAATGATGTAATCTTCTTCTTATTTCTGTTTATTTTCCATTAATTCTTGTATCAAAAATACTGTAAAGACAATGTATGTGTGTGTATATCAATAAAGATCAAGGTTTCTCTATGAACTTGATTGGATTTGTAATAATTCTATTCTAAATAGTTATTGTATTTATAATTCAATTTGAAATTCAAAGTTATTTGAATTTATGAGTTGTATTTTAATTATGAATTCCTTTTTCTATATTCACCTTTGCTTATTGTTTATTCTTAATTTATCAATTCATTATTTCTTGTCAAATGAAATCAACTCCCCAAAATCAACAAGATACAAAAGAGATCATGTCGAAATTCACACCTCGACATGCCTAACCCTAATTTGCAATTCGAGAGAGAACCTCGATCCCTCTTAGGTTTAGTTGCAACAAGGCGCAAAAAATTCCCCCGTTTTGTGATGAAATGCACATCCCATTTCTAAATCTACCCTTCGTTGATCCTATGTTCTGGGTTATTACATTACTGCTCGTGGGTCTAACTTCCCAATCAATGGTCTATGGTCCCGAACAAAGCCTGTACTGCCAAATAATTTCGGAGGGACAACAAACTTATTTTTTCCAAACAATAACTCGCATGGGGATTTCATACCGAGTATGCTGGAGGGTGTCCTGTTAATAAAAAAAATGGTTGTCATGACTGCTTCACTCCACAGGAACTTGGTTACATTCATTGTGTACATCAGCGAGCGAGCTACTTCCAAAACGTGTCTGTTTTTCCGCTCTGCCACACCGTTTTGGGGAGGGGTATCTGGGCAAGTCGTTTGATGAAGAATACCTTGTTCAGACAAGAAGGCCCCAAAGGTGGTGTTCAAATACTCCGTGCCATTGTCAGTCCTGAGCACCTGCACCTGTACTTGAAACTGATTCTTTACATATGCATGGAAGTTCTGAAAACAGTGAAACATCTCATCCTTGTGGCGCATCAAATAAACCCAAGTCATACGAGAATAGCAGTCAATAAAGGTAACAAAGTACTTCATTCCATTCACTGACACCACTGGGGAAGTCCATACATCTGAATGAATAAGCATAAAAGGAGATATGCTCCTAAGCCCCTTACTCACATATGAGGCTCTTGTATGTTTAGCATATTCGGAAACATCACATGTTAACTTGCCATTGCTTATTCACACATAATATCAGGAACTATTCTACTCATCTTATCGAAAGACACATGCCCCATCCTACAGTGATGGATCATAGCTTGTTTTCCTTGTCCTCCATGGTTGCAACATACACCAACTCTGGCTGCACCCCTTTTTCCACATACCAGTGCCCCTTACGCCTGGTGCCAGTCCCAACCATCTGCCTCGTCTCCCGCTCCTGAATCACGACACTAAACTTGTTAAGAGTCACACTACAGTCTGTGTCATCAATGAGAGCACTCAGAGAGAGCAAATTAACAGGAAACGCTGGGACGCATAGAACAGATGACAAAGACATGTTTGAAGTGCACTTTACTGTGCCTTCTCCAACAACAGGTTGTTTTGTACCATCAGCAGTTTGAATGGTGCCTTTGTGAGTAGGAGGATGCTTAATGTAAGACTCAAACACACCGAATTTACCCGCAACATGCTTAGATGCGCCAGAGTCAAGAATCCATTATGTATCATTCTCATTAGTAGCAAGGGATGCTTTTTCAGAATTACCTTCATCCATGGAGACTGTGACGCCCCCGGAACCGGTACCATGAGGATCCCAGCGAACCCGCCGAAATCCGCACGATATCGATTTAGAGACACCCTCCGACACGACGTGCACGACAGATCACACACGTGATGCCGGAGGAATTAACACGAGCGGTAACATTACAACAGGATTACAATAGAGCCCACAAGATACAGATATATTACAACAACGACTCCAATGAGTCAAGATACAAATATACAATACAAAGATCCAAATCATACAGAAGATCAAATACATCCGAGTACGGACAAGATACAAATTTGGACTAAGAGTCCTGAAGATAAACAAGTGGCGTCCATAACCCTGCCCAGGCCAAGCCGAAAGGGTAACCCTGCTAACGTCGTCTTCATCGAACATATCTTCATACCTGCCCGGTTATGTCCCGTAGAAGCAGCAATAAGTACGGGTTCGTACTTAACAAGACTTCAAGACGTATAAGCATTCGTCAACCAGTCGTCCTTTGTACTTGAGGCACGCAGGGGACTTAGAGGACGCAAGAGGAACGTCATAGGAAATATGGTGGGGTTAAGCGGCAGCGTGCATGCACTAAAAACCTATAGAGACACTCTACTACATTCGTCTAATCAAAGAAGGTGAGAGAGCGCATAAACTAACAGTTCTATACTCTGCAAACATAACACAGCCAATGTGTTCCCCCCTCGCAAGGAAGTACTTACAAGGGTACTCACATGGTTGACAAGTTTTAACCAGTTATTATTTAAGTTGTTCTATCTTACTACACAAGTTATTAGTAATGAAACAACATGTGTAAGTTGTCTATGGTCGAGTCATACAGCTCCAAGTCGTCCATAACCGCGGACACGGCTTATCGATAAGATGTACACCCTGCAGGGGTTGCCCAAATGTACCCACACGCACCGCTCGACCCACTTACGACAGGTGGATGTCACGGCTCGCACTCTCCTTCACGTCAACAATTTCTAGGAAGCCACCTAACCAAGTTGAACCCGAATCGAAGTTCGGCCGTATCTCCGAAGCGGACTTAGCTATTGCGAGGACGGATTCAGAGGGTCAAAACACACACTGGGGCGAATGACCCGCTTCAGCATGCGATAAACGCACGTGCCGCACCTATACGTGCATACCAGAAACAAGGGATACAAGGCACGCAGGGGTTTCCCAAAGATAAATAAGTAACAGGCTGGCATGCACGCAATAACAAATGGTAAAACATTACGAAACTAGTTGTGGCCACTGGACAACGCTGTAGATTCCGGTAGTGGTCAAGGGGAGACCCATAAGCATACCCACGTGTGGTTAGAGCGCTCAGTCTCGGAACAGATAACAAGAACTCGGTGAATGGATTGTAGCGATCAAGAGGGGGGTGAATGGACGCTACGTCAAGTTTTAGTCTTTTTCAATTTTTAGTGCAACGGAAGGTAAAGGTGATAGCTTTAGCGATGGCGGTGTTCCTACAATGATCCTAGACAAGTACAACAAGCAAAGGAATCACACAAGATAGTAAGAGTAGGAGCGGGACAACCGGAGGGTGCGGAGACGAGGTGAGGTTTGTTTCCCGCAGTTCCTCCCACAAAAGGGAGTACGTCTGCGTTGAGGAGGTGCTAGCCTCACACAAGAGTCTAGACGGCCACACCACGAAGGAAGGCCTCACCTTCTTCCTCGAGAGAGCTCCACAAAGGTGCTCCCCCTTCTCCACTAAGGCACCGGTCGAGGCGGTGATTCCTTCACAAGGTTGGGGCGAGCTCCACACCACAAGGAGGCTACCAACAACCTATGGGGATAGCACAACACCAAGCTAGCCTCCATAGGTGCACTTCTTCCAAGATTCCACCATAGGAACTCTACCACCAAGATCCACTAAGGACTACCACGAATTGGTGAAATTTCTCTCGGTAGAACGATAGATCGGGGTCTCCTCCACCACTCCTCAAAGTATGAGCAAGATTGATTGGGTAGGGAGGGAGATCCACTCAGTTTGAGCTCAGTAACAATGGAGGAGAGAGAGAGAAGAGCTAAAAACGAGTTGGGGAAGAAGGGGCCTTTTTACAGGTCCCCTCAAATCCAACCGTTATGTGCTGTTTTGGCCTAAGCGGTACTACCGCTTTGTGCAAGCGGTACTACTGCTCTGAGTTCGAATCCACACAGTGCTTGTCCACATGGACACGGAGCGGTACTACCGCTGGCGGTATCGCTCGAGGTACCGCAGTAGGGTCCAGACCTTACTGGACTCAAAGCGGTACCGGAGCGGTACCGAAGCGGTACTACCGTAACGAGTTACGGTACTTGAGCGGTACCATGGTTAGTACTACCTCTAGCAAGCGGTACTACCGCTCATGGTACCGCAAAGGTACCGCAACTAGTAATGTGAGACAATATCGTGTGCAATCCTGAGAGCGGTATCTCAGAGCGGTACCAGTAGGGGTAGCGGTACTACCGCTCCTGGTACCGGTAGTACCGCTATGGCTAAAACAGCTTTTTTCCTCTTTTCCTCTCCTACCATGTTACCTCACGACACACACACAAAACCAGAAAACCTAAGATCTACGCTTCAGTCTTCCGATCATAGTGTGTTCAGCGAGGGCACCGTACACCTACAAATCCATCAAAGACAATATTTGTGCACGGTTAGAATATTCAAGTGTTGTAAATAAACACACAAAACACGGGATATATATCTTGCTCTTTCAATCTCCCCCTTTTTGGTGTTTGATGACAACACAAGAATTTGTAATATAGCATAAGATATTATGATAAGGCTCTTGATTTGTAAGAAGTAAGCGGAGCTCCCCCTAGATGCGTGCATATTTGAAATATGCATTTGTATACAAATGCACGCATCCTAGAGAAACGACTCCCCCTAGATTCTACAAACTATGCTCATATGCAACATGGATTTTTGACAAGATGAATAGCATATGCACACTATGGAGGCAACAAAAGAACATATAGGAGATTTGGGCGAATTTCATACCTTTGCTTTGAGAAAACCCAACCTCACAATACGTACCTCCATAGAATTGATGTAGCCAATCATGAGATAGATAATGAAGACCAATATAGGCTACCATGAATAAGTCTTAATACAAACCGGAGGATCGGGAGATCCACAAATAGAGTAGCATACGAATACGAATTAAGTTCCGAATAACTAGAGATGAAATATGATGCCAAGGCCGAAAAACCAAAAAGAAGCACCAAGCCCTTGGCATCCCCATGCAAATTCCCGTCCTAATAGACCGACTTCTCCCCCTTTGGCATCGTAACACCAAAAAGGGAGAAGAAGCATACTACCGTCCCAAGGTGAATCACTCGTCGTCCTCCTCCTCATCATCATCGTCTTCCTCGTTGTTCTCCTCCTCATCATCATCCATCTCCTCGTCCTCATCCTCGTCCTCGTCCTCTTCATCTTCAACTTGGCCCTTACCATGAGGTGGTGGAGAGGGACGAACTATGCGCTCGGGGATGGAGTCCTCGGAGCTTGACCAAACGAGCTTCAACTTCCACTCACCGGGAGGAGTGATGTTGTCCTCGGAACCCTCGGAGACAGGAAGCTGCATTGGCCTCATCATCGCCTTTTGGCAATGGCGGATCTTCTTGTTGTCATGGTGAGCTTGATACATCCAATCTTCAAGGTCCCTCTTGAAGCAAAAGGACTTCTTGAGGCGAGCGGTGAGCTTGGCGAAGAGGCCCTTGGTCTTGACGGAGTTGGGCACGTAGTTGGAGTCATCACTATCATGGGCGGGCACATGTAGTATCATAGGTATTCAGCTGAATACCCAATTTTTTGCAAACAATAAATTAAACCTAGTGGTAGAGTCATCAATTCTAATATGTTTTGTATCAAATATTACCAGACATGTTGTTACATTAGCTCATGTTGGTTTTGTTGGTTAGAACAGGTGCATTGTAGCCATAGTCATGATTGTAGCAGCTGCTCAAGCGGTTGAGTACTAGTACAATCACTAATTTGAGATATGTTTTTTAATTTTGAATACCCATTATCAAAATTCTGTGCCCACCACTGATCACTATCGGCTTCATCTTCGTCCTTGTCCTTGGGACCTCCCTTGCCGAACCTTGGAAGATCATGGTTCTTGACAAGAGGACTCTTCTCCTTATGGATAGTGATGGGGTGACATTGCTCAAGAAGATTTCCATGGCCTTCTTGCTCCCACTTGAGACAGATGAGCCTCATGATGTAAGGTGCATATTGAGGAAGCTTGCGAAGGAAAGCACAATCATGCATCTCATGCCAAATATAGTCCATGACGTCCAATTGCTTGCCGCGGCCCCTCATCTCATGAGTGCGCACAAGAAGGTTCACAAGGAACCCATGCACTTCGTCATGGTTGGTGTGCTTGGGGTTGATGGTGCTGCGGTAGATGCGGTTCATGATGTCGTAGACGGGGAGGAGGTTCTTGGAACTTCCACACAACATCCTTCCGGGGATGTAGAGGTCGGCCATTTTATCCTTGGCCATTGGCTTGGCCTGGAGGTGGATCCGGAAGACGTTGGTGTCATAGTCATTAAGCTCATACCCAATGCCTCTAGCAAAATCCTGCCACGTGGCCTCCATAAGATGTTCCCTTGTCATCCACTTCAAGGAGCGGAAGCCTCCTTCATCCTCAAGAAAAACAACCGTGGCGTAGAATTGGCATATGACCTCCTTGGAGTAGTTGTGAGAGAAGGTCATCAGCTGGTCAATCCCTTGCTCCACACATATCTCAAGAGCTTCTCCAAAATACTCGAGGTTGGAGTTGAGCTTGTCCATGCTAATGGAGTATTGAGGGCAGCAGTTGAACTCCTTGGCCCCATAGACTTCATTGTAGATCCTCTCTTGGTTGACATGATAGAAGAAGGGATTGGGGCATTGACGAGCATTCCTTGGTAGCAAATACGGATTGGCCCCTCGTACCTCCAAGAATTGGGATTTCTTGAGATCAACCATTGATTTCCGAGGACCCTGAGCGGTCCTTTTGCCAGCTGCTGCCTCCCTCTAACGCTTGGTGAGTCTAGCGGGAACGATCTCCTCTTGCTCATCTTCATCTCGATGACGACGAGAGGACGGCTTGACCTTGCCACCACCACGGGGCCTAGATGATCCTGTGAATAACAAAGATTTGGGAGGGAATAGGGGATAAGTGCACAAGCCATGGAGTTAGAGTTCAAGGAAGACACTAACAAGCAACATTGGTGAAACTAGTCAAAGTGGTAGTACCGCAACCAGACCCGGTAGTACCGCTTGGACCGGTAGTACCGCCTGCGAACAAGCGGTACTACCGCTCAAGCTCTGCACATCTAGATCTAGGTTGAGGACATGGCAAAGAAGTTCACAGTGTCACACATTGTTGCAAGCTAGTATCTCCGCACATGTACAGCTTCCAAGAGGGCTTCTCCACTGCAAACCTCCATCAAACCCTAGCCTATGCATCTAGGGAGTTCGACAACCCTAGAGAGAGAGATTAGGGTTCATACCGGAGGACATGGCGGAGAAGAGGGTGGGGAAGCTTCTCCACGGAGGATATTTGGCCGGTGGCGGCTGGAAGAGGAGATCGGGGCTGATTTCCTCGAGGTCTTGAGCTTGGGGGCATCGTTGGCTTGAGGAGGATGGGGGTTTGTGGTGATTTGGGATAAATCCCGACCCAACCGGTACCTCTAGTCAAAAACGCAAGCGGTAGTACCACTCGTAAAAGCGGTAGTACCGCTTACCGGTACTTACCCGGTACCTCGGGCGGTAGTACCGCTGTGGGACAAAATTTAGTTTCGTCAGATTGCTGCCCAAACCGGTAGTACCGCCCTGAGATGCGGTAGTACCGGCCTCCAAACTCAAAGACACTCAGATTTTGGTGTAGACTTGTGTTTTTAGACCGAGTTGGCTCGAGAGATAGATAATGGCTTAGAATTAGATGACGGAACTGTTAAGGTACTACCCAACCAAGCTTGCAAGAATCAAAGCAAGAAAAAGCCAAGCTTGGGTGAATCTCCCATGAAGAAACAAAGAGAAAAGAAAACCAAAAGCAAATGAAGAAAAGAAACCAAAAAGAAACAAAAAGCTCCTCAAGGAGGAGGTTGGTGGCGAAACCACCGTGTAAGAGTTTAGTAGTGTGAGGTCGCGTAGATGTATCTAGGACTCACGGCTAGAACTCAACATTAAGCTCATTAGTCACTTAGTTGACGAATAGCATATGTTTTGGATTTCTTTATGCATCATGGGGGGAGGGATAGCTCAATAAGTTTAAACCGCACTCCCCCTATGTTCATGCGTGCTTTACATCTAGACATGTAGCACAAGAGTGGTATAAGTACCCACTTTTGACACAATGTCCGGATGAGAAGCACAAAGGTAGAGAAGAAAACCTTGACGTTTATTGGTAGAGCGTGAGACCATTGTCTTGTCGGACTCATTAAAGAAGTGTTGATACTTGGGGTTGCTATACCGTTGGACCCCCTCATATCTTGCTTTTGAGTATGTCTTGTACTTTGCTTGAGTTATGAAAGAGTCTTGATGCTTTCGCACTCCGGCGAGAATGGACCAAAAGGATAGATTCTTGTGAGGTCCCTTGAACTTAATCATGGTTTAGGTCCTCGCCTTGACCCTCATTGTTGTTGATGCCGAACTTGTTGCGGTCAGAAACCCACCGGCGAGCAGCGACGGGCAACACAGTAGAGCCGGGAGGCTCCC
>NC_061509.1:204826708-205026666 GCF_022539505.1 Lolium rigidum
GGTATCTTGATGGCTCAAACCATCCGGTTTGGCATGCCTTTGGCATACCGGGGGTCATCCCCCCAACAGATTTAGGTATGTTTGACCGACTGTCAATTGGCGAATGGATCGCTAGAACAGCTTGTCGAAGAGAACTTGACGGTAAGTTGGAGATTTTTCTCGAAACTTCCACGGAGGGTGGGGGTCTCACAACATTTGATAGCATGGCCCCATCCATGTTTGCACTACAAGTTTTGTCATCAAGCATGAGAGAGTGGCGCATGATGTCATTTGTTAGAGAAGGCAAGACTATGGTGAGAGTGATTAATGTCCAAACTCAATCATGGTTAATAAGACCTTGGATCACGAGATGTTACTACAAGCCTAAAACATGTATTGTCATGGAGAATTGCACGTGTTACTTTGCCATGGTGCATTTTTCATGAGGTAAACATTATAAAAACACATGCTATTAAAATACCTTGTCAACTCTAGCACTCATGATGGTGTCATTCCAAATACTGTTTTCAATTTTGGTGGTCTCTTCGTAAGTTTTTATTGTCTAATGGCAAATACAAAGTAATAAAAATTCCAATAGATGCCCACTTGCCAAGGAAAACAAAATTGGAGAGCATTATCTTGGGATATCTGGAAAGGATGTGTACTTTGCAAAGCTTCATGATGGAATTTGGATTTGGACATTGGTGAATCAAGCAGTCATGTCAGATGGGTGTTGAAAAACAATATTGACCTTGAGCCACCAGAAAAAATATCTTGGTTGCAACCTAAGATAAGGTGCAAACCTTGGATCGTAGATGATAATCATGCTCTTGAAAAATAAGGCAATAACAAAATACTAACAAGAGAGATTTTTGAATGGAACTCAGATGATGATAGTATTCTGGATGCTAATGATGAGTGTGGACGTTGTTGTGGAAAACTTCGGTTACTTGGATTTCATCCATATAAGGATACCACCTTCTTCATGGTGGATTCATTTGTAGTAGTGATTTACCATCTAGTTTGCTCTAAATTTCAGTACATTGGTCATCTACATCCAAAGTATGACAAAATGATATTGGAGGTAGCCGAGTTATTTCTATACACTCCTGGGATGACCGGATATCTTCCAGAAACTGCGAAGAAATTTGAAAACTAACATAGATACAATTGTAATATTCAATTTTTCTTACGACTCTTATTTGTTTCCTTTGCCATGTAAAATATTGTTAGCGAGTTTCTCTAGTGATAGCTTTTTTTTATTATGCATCCTTTTATTGCTTCACCCCATGGCTCAACCTCATGCTACGATGGTGTCATTAAATTGGCACATCTTGAATTTCTGCAACTACCAAATTGGGGCATACACATAGACATACACACATTGGCACACACATGGTGGCATGCATAATTCATACTTATAGTAGACGATTGTTCCTAAATTTGTATCAAAACACTTGCTCATGTGTAAGTGAGCACCATGGTTTGAACCATGGTGGTGAAGTTATGCATCCACGATTCCACCGCCGCCAAGTGGTGGTTCTCTTGATCTTGTTCTTGTTTTCCATTAGCTTGATTTTCCTCCATAAATTCTAGACTGCATACTTAACCTTTTCTGTAAAAAAATTATGCCATTTGATTCGGTCTCTACATAGAAATGGCATCCTGTATTTCTAGGTGTACTTATGTGTAACCGACAATTTACAGTCGATCAATCAGATCAATACAAGTTAGGTAAGATATCAACAAGATCATATCGGTGGAGTAATGTCCACACATCCGATCGTATCCTAATTATCCTTAAATGAAATTGATTCTATACCTTAACACACACACTTAACCCGTACGGATCACAACAAGATTAAGATTGCCTTTATATCAGTTTATGATTTGCTTGGTTCGTAGCATTGTGAACACATTAACAATCTAGTCCTCAGTAGAAATGAAGAAACCATCTAGAGCTCGCGAAGAGATCTTTCTCTGACATGGAGTTAAAATCTAAACTTGGTATGTTATGTGCATGCATGAAATATTAGATTACCATCTAAGTATGTAGCTCCTAAAGTGACACTCCAAGAACAAGTGGTAAATTCTGCACAACCTAGTGCTCCATCAGAACAGATTGTACCCATATTACTTCGACCGTTCCATTTGTCAAGGTCTTAGACTGTGTTGTAGTGTTGGATCTTGATACCGTAATTTTCTTGTTTGAACTTCATGGCACAAGATAAGTGACACTAAAAATAAAATAAACCACATGGGATACGATCATCAAAGCAAAGCGCCCATCTGACATTAAAAAATAGCAAAATTCACTAGGGCTACGATCATCAAAACAACCCATCAGTTAACACACTAACACATGTGGACAAGGATCTCCTAATCTTCAAGCATGGGTATGTCTTCAAGATAATATCTTCAAAACATATAGGATGCCGCACATACACCTTTCATGTAAGAAAACCTTGTAGGAACACATTACTGACGCCAACTTTACAAAGACACCATCTCCAAGACATTTCCAAATACAAGGCCAAGTATATGGTAGCCAGCTTCACAACCATAATGCAAGAAGTCCATGATATCCATGTCATATTGTTGCGTGAATCCACGGGCATCCACTAGTGGAGACAGGGAGTTCGGTCCCGTCCCGTAACGGGCTCTAGTCCCGGTTGGGCAACCGGGACTATACAGGAGCCTTTAGTCTCAACCCTCTTACCAGCCGGGATAAATGGTCCTCCACATGGCCGCGATACAGGGTTTGGACTGGAGAACCTTTAGTCCCGGCTCTTAATCCCAACAGGGACTAACTATTGTTTTCAATAATTATGTTTTTCATTTTTCTAATTTCTTTTTTCTTTTTTCTAATTGTTTGACTTGTTACTCTTTCAATTGGACCATTTTTAATACTAATTACATTTAATCTGTAGTCAAATTGTAGACTTGGTCATCACTTCTCAGTCGGTCACCCATCCGCACACTAGTCCACCCTCAGCACGCTTAACTCCTCGGTTCTTTCCTGCTGTGCTTCCGCGAATGTGATTGTACCTTGTTGTAAATACTACCATATCACTCCTATTAACTATTATACCATTGTGTCACATTTATGTATTTTTTGAAACAAAAAAAAAACTGTAAACCGCAATTGGACAAACAATATATGCTTTATTATTATAAAAATGTGAGGAATTTTAGTATTCAATAATTATGTTTTATTCATTTATTATCAAATAATATATGCATTATTCATATAATATGGCCAAATAATTAATATCTTTAAATCCGTAAACCGCAATTGGACAAATAATATATGCTTTATTATTAAAAAATGTGAGGAATTTGAATATTCAATAATTATGTTTTTATTCATTTATTATTATTATTATTAAATAATATATGCATTATTTATATAATATGGCCAAATAATTAATATATTTAAATCTGTAAACCGCAATTGGACAAACAATATATGCTTTATTATTAAAAAAATGTGAGGAATTTAAATATTCGATAATTATGTTTTTACTCATTTATTATTATTATTACTATCAAATAATATATGCATTATTCATATAATATGGCCAAATAATTAATATCTTTAAATCTCTGGACCGCAATTGGACAAACAATATATGCTTTATTATTAAAAACTTTGAGGAATTTGAATATGAAATAATTATTTTTTTATTAATTTATTATTATTATTATCAAATAATATATGCATTATTCATATGATATGGCCAAATAATTAATATCTTTAAATCTGTAAACCGCAATTGGACAAATATTATATGCTTTAGTATTAGAAAAATGTGAGGAATTTGGATATAAAATAATTATGTTTTTATTCCTTTTTATTATTATTATCAAATAATATATGCATTATTCATATAATATGGCAAAATAATTAATATCTTTAAATCTGTAAACCTCAATTGGACAAATAATATATGGTTTATTATTAAAAAATGTGATGAATTTGAATATGAAATAATTATGTTTTTATTTATTTATTATTATTATCAAATAATATATGCATTATTCATATAATATGGCTAATAATTAATATCTTTAAATCTGTAAACCGCAATTTGACAAATAATATATGTTTTTTTATTATAAAAATGTTAGGAATTTGAATATTCAATAATTATGTTTTATTCATTTATTATTATTATTATCAAATAATATATGTATTATTCATATAATATGGCCAAATAATTAATATCTTTAAATCTGTAAACTGTAATTGGACAAATAATATCTTTAAATCTGTAAAACGCAATTGGAATGACATCTTCTTTGGTTGCAGCATAATGGTGGAGCCTCGGGTGCAGCGTGATTGTGATGGAGGTGGACGTGGAGGTGGCGGCATGCAGAGATACAAGAAACGTGATGGTGATGGAGGTGGACGTTGAAAGGCATGTACTAATATAACTTAGGTATACAAGAAACATGCCCTAGGACTGAGTGAATGTAGAGATGTAAAATACACAAGGAAATATGTCGCTAGTTCATACACATAGTTGGATATATATTGAAAGACAGGTAGTTGATACACATAGTTCGATATATATTGAAGATGATTTATAGCAGAAAGACACATAGTTCATACACATAGTTCTTTAAATGTTGAGACGATCAACATGGCTATTGTAGCTAACTAGCTCCTAATAACTCCTAGCCATGTCGAAGCCCAGATGAGCGTCTAGAGCGGCATAGTGCACTTGCTCGTAGCTCAATAGAACATTGGCCCACCCAAATATCAGTTCATCTTCTTTTTCTTGCGTGGCGGCTTTCTTCTTGTACTTCTTCCTCTTCTTCTTCTCAAGATTTGTCCCAATGATAGAATTCGCCAGATCATATAGATTCGGAATGTGATTATTTGTGGGATTCGTGAGTATCTTCTGGAGTTCGTACACAGGAGTAATATGAATACCGTACGGACTCAGCATCTTAACATCCTTGCCGATAGTCGCGCCGCAGAATCTGATGGTCTCGTCCTACAAGAACTCCTTGAGAACTTGTGGCACTTCATCAGCCTAACAAATCTGGAATACCAAATTCTCAGACGCCACCGAGAGTTGAAGGACGGCGGCACACTGATCACCCTCACGAGGGTTGGTGAACTCGCAGTCCAAGCCTAAGCACTTGATTGATGCGTTGTCGAGATAAGTCCTTGTTCACGGCGCGGATCCACTTCACCCTTCTTGCACGGAGAGCGACCGTGACCTTGAAAGCCATCCCTTCGGACATGCATGAGGTGGTATACCCGAGTTCGAGGAACCGGGTCGCGCGCGAGCTGCTCCATTGAGTCTGAAACATCGATTGAGAGGAGAGATTTTTGGTAGAGGAGATGAGATGGAGAAGAATGTGTGTGGTAGTGGTGGAGAAGATGTGAGGCATATAAAGGAATGTAAGATGTAGGCTAGCCACCGGGTGATCAATTCCCGTGGCTGGCCGGGGGCGGCTCAGATTCCCGTAACAGTGACGCGTGACGCTCGATTTCGACACCAGTAATGGCGACGCGACGATCGGCTTCCGCGGGAACGTACCGTTTGACTTTAAGTCCCGGCTCGTGTCAGCCGAGACTAAAGGGGGTACCGCAGGCGCAGCAGGCCGCAAAACCCTTTAGTCCCGGTTTGGGATACAAATTGGGACAAATGTGTCCTAACGAACCGGGACCTATGGGTGTCGTACGATTTTACGGATTTGGGACGACGTGGCCAGGCCTTTGGTCCCGGTCCAGGACACGGCCGGGACCAAAGAGACCTGACGAAAGGCCTGTTTTGTACTAGTGGTCAAGACATGCTTTATACTTGTCAATAGATCCACTAGTTTGTGATTGGTCTTGAAAATCCATTTGCTTCCTACATTTTTTCTGACACAAGGAAATTCACAAGGGTCCATATTTGTTTCTTCCAGAGTGTAGACAAACCATCTTCCATAGTAGCTCTCCAAGCTAGTTGATGAAGTGCATCACGATGTGAGTAGGGAGCAACAAAATATGAAATACTATGTGGGTCATATGGAGAGTGGCTTCGATTAGAACAATCTAACTTTTCCCGTTATCCCAGAGATGAGTCGTCATAGTGCGTGCGGGGCCATAAGCTCATGCCGATGAATACGCCATCAAGGTAGGCATTGAGGTAGTAGGCAGCGACACAAGGTGATGCGGAAGGAGATCTACAGTGGGGCGACCGATATATGGTGGAAGATAAAGGAAAACTAGGAGTAGCCTCCATGAGGTCAACCAGCCGCTAGGTGGTGACATGGGAGGGAGGAGGGGCTCTAAATCTCCAGAGGGAGCACTGCCATGCATCCCATGCACGTCAATCAGCTATGCCGAGAAGTGTATGGTTGGGGCATCCTGCACATGTATAATAATCTGATTTAAAATATGATTGGAAATTTTAATTGACATATTGTAAATACGCACAAGATTAATTATATCCAGTTCATTCAGAGGAAATGATATTTTATTTATAATTGAGATAATTTGGCGTGGGCTCTCGGTGTGGCATACTAGAAAATTTCTCGTAAAAAACAACACCATGTGTATGAGGATGTGTCCACTTGTCCGGTCTAGGTACTTATGGCCTTTATGCATCGGGCTCTAGCCAAAAAAACACACACATCCTTGAGAAAAGATTAGGTTTGTGTGAATCATATTCTGTCAAAGTAGGCCAACACGCACATCCAAGTGTGTGAAGGATGGAGTAATTGGGTGTGAATGGACACACATTGGATAGAAGTATCATTTTGAATGACATGACCAAACATGTGATTTACTACCTCCATTCCAAGGTTTAAGGCTTATATTTTTATGGAAAAGTCAAAGCAAGTAAAGTTTGACCAAAATTTTAGAATAATCTATCAATAAATATGATATTTTGTAGATAGCACATGAAAATATATTTCATTATCTATCTAATAATTTTAATTTTGTATTTCATATGTTAATGATTTTTTACAAAAATTTAGTCAAACTTAATATAGTTTGACTTTCTGAAAAAAATAGGCCTTAAATCTTGAGATGAAGGTAGTATGAGGTAACCACTATGAGGAAATATTTCTCCTAAAAGCTGAAGGGAACTAAGAATTGGTCAAGTCTTGTTTCTACAAGATGTATATGTTTAATTTTGATATCATACTAGTTGATACCCCGCGCGTTGCTGGGACAATAAAAGATGATTTTTAGATATGTAAACGGCATTAACATGAATCAGGTAGAATGCACGTTGCAAGAAAACTCTGCGGACTGGTCACGTGGATGATAGGACTTGGTGGCTTGGTGAGGTGGGCACACTCTGTATGTGCAGTTTGAAATATTAAATGAAGATAGACAATGCTTCGCACATTGCTACGGGACATTGGAATGGATTTTTCTTTATTTGATCATTGACATGATGATGAATTGTTTATACTAATATTCAAAGAAAGATTCGAAACTAACGACCAAACAATGGGAGCATGGTAGCATTTTGCATTTTGCATGATTATCAAACTCAGTAATGATCTAACAAATTTGAAGTCAAATATCCATAATATAAAATCATTCCAAGAAAAATATTCAAGTCATCTGGATATATATATGGCATACTACCAAGTAACTGAAAAAAAAACATGTGAAAACGCCCACCTTAAGTAGTATATTAAATCAGGGCAGTCACGTCGCAATACAAAATTCCCGGAGAGGTTAGGCGAAATATGACCGTTGGGTGCTCCTTTGGCGATGCGGGTGGCGATCTCGCTACCCAAACGCCGGTAGCGGCGCCGACGGCAGGTGAGGTTGCCTGCTCGCCAGAGAGGTTCAGCGGCAGCCGTTTCTGGGTGTTGCAGGCTGATGAAGAAGAAGACGGTGGTCTAGAAGATGAGCGGGAAGACGAAGATGGAGATGGTGGCACGTCGGAAGGGGGTGGAGATCGATCGGCATACTATCTGTGTCGTACTCCATTGCCGGTGAGGGACACAGATCTCGTCGAGGGGTCATCAGAGTTGACCAGGCGTCATCTGAAACGGCTTACGAGATGAGATGGGCAACACTTGGCGGCCAGAGCAGCGATGTTCTTCTCTTCCTCCGAAGGTATGCCTTCATCTCCTTCTTTGCCATTGGGAAATCAAAGAAATTCGATGGGGCATAAGAAGTTGTCGGTGTTGGAGCCTACTGTTTTTCCTGATGAGGACATGGAAGGGTGGACGGTTGTTCCTCAGCGACGTTGGTCGCCGGCGTCCGATGCCAACATCCGAGATCCGAGGAAGAAGGAGGATTAGAATTTCCGTGTTGTGTGCCAAGTCGGGTTGCGGGCTTGTGCTATCAGTAAATCACGTCCTTTTGGCCCAATTCGGTTGCAATAGAGAGGGTTGTTTGCCGAGCGATCGGAAGGAGATCGGGGTCCCAAGCTAGCCAAAGTCGAATATGCGATCGCTGGATACGCGATCTGAAACTTTTTAGGTTTAGCCTAGAAAAAGTGTGAAGTTGCGGCTCCTATAGTTCGATGGCGCCATGTCAAAGTCTCGATGAACAGCGACGGTGGCCGGGGTGGATTTAATCCTGGACGCGGCGGCTTCAACCCTGGACGAGGAGGCTTCAACCCTGGCTATGGAGGCGGTCGTGGTGACTATGGCAATGGCCGTGGTGACCATGGCAATGCCCGTGGTGGCTATGGCAATGGCCGTGGCGCTTTCATTCAGCGAGGAAGACACAACCAAGGTCCAGGTCGTGGCAATGGGTATGGAGCTGTCCGGGGATACCAAGGTACTGGATATGGCGGTTTTGGAGGGAGTGTCCATGGGGAATCCAGTGGTACGGCTGGATCCGATTATAATGGGAATTGGGGCAATTCTAGAGGAGGAAATTTCAATAGTAACACCAATCGTTATGGAGGGAACCAACAAAGATGGAATGCAGGCCGAGGTAGTGCCTATGTAAATCAGAATCGGGGACATGAGACGGAGGGAGCTATACGGAGCGGCATTGGTGCTGACCTCCTACAGCAAACGGTGCAGGCGGTGGTTGCGGCTGTTACGGCGGCTACAAAGGCAAATGAAGCACCGACAATGCAAGTCCCTGTGGCTACGGCAATGCAAGATGCTGGAGTGGTTAATGGTCCGACTGTGGGAGCACCGGTTGCGGTGCCTACTCCTACGGTTCAACAGAATAAGGTGACGACACATGTGGAAACTGAGGGTAATGACATTGCAGCTAAAGATGAAGAGATTGAGGGTCAGGGTGCTCCAAAGAAGAAGAAGGAGGATAAAGCTGGTTGTTTTCGTTGTATGAAGCCTGGACATTATATTGATGACTGTCCTACACCGTTCTGTGACATTTGTGAGTCTATCCATCATGCCACCCCAGCTTGTCACCTCTTGAATGCCCCAAAACCAACAGCTACTCTTCATGGTTATGCAAATGAGGCACTTATGTTTTATGAACTTTCATGTGGTGTTTTTAAAGCCAAGGCAGAAAATCCCAAATTGGCTAAAGTGACAGTTGATGGTGCTGCTTTGACTATACCAGAGATTATTGAACAACTCAAGAAGATTGTACCATCTGAGAAGTTTAACTGGGAGGTCTTTCATCTCAAGGAGAATATTTATAGAGTTAAGCTCCCTAGTAAGCTAGAGGTCCAGAGATTAAAGAACTTTGGCACTTATATCTGCACTGACAGAGATTCTTGTTTGACTTTTGACTTTTGGTCATCTGTGGAGGAGCCTCTATACATGCTTCCAGAGGTTTGGGTTCGAGTTTCAGGTTTGCCTTCGGATATTAGATCGGATTATCTATCCTTATGGGGAGTAGGAACTTTATTTGGTAAGACTCTAGATGTGGATATGCCTTATACTCGTAAAAATGAAGTGCTCAGAATCAAGATTGGATGTCTTAATCATAAACTTATCCCAGCAGATAGTGACATATTTATTAGGAGGGGGTTTTATAAACTCCGTTTTGAGGTGGAAATCGATGATCAGCCTCAAGAAGTTAACATGGTGGATGAGAATAATGGCTTTGATGGAAATGATGGTGCAAACCAGGGAGAAGGGAAGAATGGAGATGGTCATGATATGGACATGGATAACAAACGAAATGATATGGATGCGGCATCCAAAGGTAATGAACAAAATGATGCGAGTATGCATAATGGAGTCGATGGTATGCAAGAACAATGTGGGAATTTAGAAGCTATTCAGATTGGAACAATGCAAGTAAAATTTGTTTCTTCAGGTAATCTTTCAGATGCAAAAAAAATTGAACAAAAAAGAGCTTGTTTATACCCCTTTATCTCATGTTGTGTTTGCTGCACTAAATGACGAATTTTATTCGGATTCTCATGTAGATACGCTGTCCAGTGATGCAGCATTGGGATCGGCAGGGGTCGGGTCTCGGGAGGTGGGAAGGAAACCTGTCATTGGGCACGGGCTCCCCGATGCTCTCCTGGCGCAGCATGCAGCCAATGAGAGGCAGCTGTTGCATGCTGGCCGACAGCTGCTGCTGTCTCCCTCTACCGTCCGGTCGGCTGCTGCTGTGTCCCCTGCATGTGCCAGCCAGACTGTACCGACCGTCCAGGAAGCAGCCACGCATGCACATATGGCAGGGCAGAGATCCTCTGTGGCGCGGGAGGAGTGTCCACCGGTCGCGGAGGGATCGCCTGGGCCGCAGAAGATCTGGCCATCTGAGGCTGGCGAGATAGGTATGCCCAGGTCAGATGCTAATCATTGCCGAATGATTGGTAATCATTCAGGTATGGTTCCTGGTGTTGTGTTGACTGGATTGGATGTGCATGACAATGGTGTGGACAGGGATAGGTCTCCTGTTTTAAATGTTGGAAAAATTGATCATGTTGTTTCAAATAAAAATGGGGTTTTTAAGCAAGATGATTTAGATTTATTTCCCGACCCTGTACATTCTGAAGATGATTGTTCTAATGCAGGTGTGGGTATGGAGCCCATTTTGGTTGGTTCACTGGAACAACCTAAGGGAAGTGTTAACAATAAGGTCTTGTCGTCTACTAGGGGGATCTTTCTAACATGGACATTCAGAAATCGGTGGGGATTGCCTCATCTTTAATGTCCGTTGGTAAGTCTCCAGTTTTGTGGACATCTCTAGTGTCTGCAAAATCTTCTGTTGGTTTATCTCTAATTGAATGTTCATCTGAAGATATGTCTGTTCGCCCTACTATGGATGAGGTTATTGCTTTTGGGGGAATTCCTAAGTCCTCGTTAGGTGTGAGGACTAGTGCTAGACTGGGTGGCCAGCCTGGTGTGGATATACCTCAGATGGAGAAGGCAATGATGAATGCACAGTTGAGGGGTGTTTCTTCTGGTGCAGGTAAGTCTTTGCCTCCTAAATTTTCTATTGTTAATATATCTGATTCTGAGATTGTCCATAAGGCAGAACGGTTGGGTGTTTCCTTAGGTAAATCTGAAGGGGAGGTAGTAAAATCTATTAAAGGAATTAAGTTGTTAGAAGAGGAATGAATTTTAACAATTTTGCAAAAAAATTGGATGACAATGTGAATAAGGAGGATGATCCTTCGACTCTTGTGATGTCTAAAGTTTCTACCCTTTGTGAGGATTTGATGGAGGGTGATGGCATCCCACTGGACTTAGATGATCATTTGGATCATCCCAACCCGGTAGTTAAGGAAAAAAAGTCTAGGGTGAGAAAAACCTATGATACCAATAATATTCGTAGGAGTACTAGGAGAAGAATTAAAAAGCAGTTTTCATGATGCAGAATCTTAAAGGTATGAATTGGAATCCTGGTGGTTTTGGGGATACTGCTAAGCATTTGTTTGTAAAAGAAGCAATTAGGGAACATAGATTAGATTTTGTAGCCTTATTGGAGACTGGAAAATCTAATTTCTCTATTCCTTTTTAAATCAACTTGCTGCGGCTTTTAGATACTCTTGGTTTTGTCTACCACAACATGGTCGATCTAGAGGCATTTTAGTTGGTATAAATTCTGATACGCTTGAGGTACTAAAAGTGAGCACTGGATACTTTTGTATAAAGCTCCATATTAATTGTAAAAGAGATGGTTTCGAATGGATTCTAGTGCCAGTCTATGGGGCTGCTCAAGACACACATAAAGCTGAATTCTTAGCGGAATTAGTCAGAATATGTGAGACTGAAACATTACTTATGTTGGTAGGTGGTGATTTCAATATTATTCGAAAGCGAGAAGAAAAAAATAATGATAACTTCAAAGCTTGATGGCCTTTTGTTTTTAATGCAATTATTGAAGATTTGAACCTGCGTGAAATTGCTCTATCGGGAAGACAGTTTACGTGGGCGAGTCGTCGGGAGGAACCAACTTATGAGAAGCTAGATAGAGTGCTTGCCTCTATTTCTTGGGAACAAAAATTTCCCTTAGTCACTGTTCATGCATTGACAAGGGCGGACTCCGATCATACACCGATCCTTATTGACTCAGGGTGAAAGCACACTTGGGTAATAAGCCAAAAATTTTCCTTTGAGTTGCATTGGTTGCGACAAGAAGGATTTTTTGATATGATTGAAAAAGAATGGAATTCAATAATGGTGGGATTGAATCCGATGGATGTTTGGTTGAATAAACTTAGGCATATCAGAAAATTTCTTAAAGGATGGGCAAAAAACCAAAGTAGAAATTATTAAAAAAAGAGAAGGATAGGTTACTTAGAATTATTGATTATTTATATGTGAAAGCTAAAACGTTAAACTTGACGGTGTCGGGGAGATAATCTCTTAAAAATGCTAATGAAAAGCTAAACAAGTTAAGAAGAGAAGAGGAGTCTAAATGGGCGCAAAGAGCTAAAGTTAAACATATTCAGGAAGGAGGGAATAATACGAGATATTTCCATTTGATTGCAAATGGGAAACATAGAAAAAAGAAAATATTTCAGTTAGAACAACAAGAAGAGACTATTGTAGGTGAAGACAATTTGAAAGTATATATCACTGAATTCTACAAGAAACTATTTGGGGCACCGGTTCCAAACAATATCTCTTTGGTAGAGGAGGAAGTGCAGGACATTCCTTAGATATCGGATGTTGAGAATGAGATCTTGCCAGCTCCTTTTTCGGAGGAAGAGGTCTATGAGGCACTTTTTAAAATGGAACGTAACAAAGCTCCAGGGCCTGATGGATTCCCGACGGAGTTTTATCAAAAAAATTGGGTGGTAATAAAAGATGATTTGATGGCACTATTTAATCAGTTCAGTAATGGGAGCTTGCCTCTTTACAAATTGAATTTTGGCGTAATAACATTACTACCAAAGAAAGAGGATGCCGTGCAAATACAACAATATAGACCAATTTGTTTACTGAATGTATGTTTTAAAATATTTACTAAGGCAGGTACAAATCGTATAACGGGGATTGCCCCACGTGTTATAAAACCAACACAATCAGCCTTTATGCTAGGAAGGAATATATTAGAAGGGGTGGTCATTCTTCATGAAACCATTCATGAGTTACATAGTAAGAAAATGGATGGGGTTTTATTTAAGATTGACTTTGAAAAGGCATATGATAAAGTGAAATGGCCTTTCTTACAACAAACGTTGAGAATGAAGGGGTTTGCTCTAGAATGGTGTAGTATGATTCAATAATATGTTCAAGGGGGAAGTGTCGGGGTAAAGGTAAATGATGACATTGGTCATTATTTCCAGACAAAAAAAGGTTTGAGGCAAGGTGATCGTTTGTCTCCTATTCTTTTTAATATTGTGGTGGATATGCTAGCCATCATAATTGAACGGACAACAAATGATGGTCAAGTAGGGGGCCTTATTCCTCATCTGGTTGAGGGAGGGATCTCTATATTACAATATGCAGATGATACTATTCTTTTCTTGGAGCATGACCTCCTAAAAGCTGTGAATATGAAACTAATTTTATGTCTATTTGAAGAACTCTTAGGGCTTAAAATTAATTTTCACAAGAGTGGGATTTTTTTGTTTTGGTAAGGCAAAGGATGAGGTTGACCAGTATAAACAGATTTTTGGATGTGGTGCTGGCTCCTTATCCTTTAAATCCTCAGGTATTCCTATCCATTACAAAAAGCTTAGAAATTCGGATTGGTACCTAGTAGAAACCCAGTTTGAAAGTAAATTGGGATGCTGGAAAGGCAAATTGCTGTCCTATGGGGATAGACTTGTCCTTATCAATTCAGTTTTAACAAGCTTACCTATTGAAAGTGCAAGGTCTATATCTCGTGTTTTGTGTGTTTGATGACAACACTTGAATGAGTTTAACCGTGTTCAAAGATTGTCTTTGATAGATTTGCAAGTGCACGGTGCCTTCGCTGAACACGTCATGATCGGAGGACTGAAGCGTAGCTTATAGGTTTTCTGGTTTTGTGTGTGTATCGCGAGGTGACATGGCTGGAGAGGAAAAGAGGAAAAAACAGTTTCTGCGTGACCGGTACTACCGGTACCAGGAGCGGTAGTACCGCTACCCTACTGGTACCGCCCTGCAGTACCGCTCTGGAAGATTGCACCGCGCTTACGAGCGGTAGTACCGCCTTTGTACGCTTAGGTACCGTAACGCAAGTTACGGCACCACCGCTTTGGTACCGCTAAGGTACCGCGCGAGGGTCCAGGGACTCACAGAGGTCATTGCGGTACCTCAAGCGATACCGCAAGCGGTACTTCCGCTGTGAGTCCACGTGGCAAAATCTGTGGGAGATTTTGAATCCAGAGCGGTAAGCGGTAGTACCGGTCGTACGAGAACTGTACATAACGGTTGGATTTGAGGCTCTATATTGTACATATTGAAAACCATCTTAAACTTGTTTGCCTTAACTTCTAGGAGTTTCTAAATCGGCCAATGGTGATCGGTGCTAGCTGTTGTTGCAACAAAATAACCAGAAAGCATTTTGTGACTCTGGATGGAAACCAGTTGGCGTGGTCTAATTTTTCAAAGCTGTCCTGCTGCCGACAAATAACAATCACAATAATTTATAACCGCCTAACCGGCCCAAACTTCGCCAATGAAAAACAAAAGCGGAATTTCAATGTAGATAATATATTGGACCTGAGTTCAAATAAATAAATATTGGATCTACTACTGTAGTATTATTTGGGCGAGAAATATACTGGACATGACAATGATTGCTTGAACCACAACCACATGGGTCTGCGTTGCTCCTGACGTGGAAGATAAGCGATTAACCAAACCCTAGGTTTAAGAATTAAGCGCACGTTAGAACTTACAACAGTGGATCGAACCACATGCCACAGATGGACCCGATCAATCCATGGAGCGTCATTGTTGTTTTCATAAAACTGCCGGAATAATCGATCATGGGGCTGTAAACGTCTTTGAAATGGTCGTCTGCGTTACACGGTCACAAAATATCACCACGCTCTTAGTTCGGTGTTTTTTTTTTTTTGAGATGTCACAGCTAGCGCTTGGTCCCACTATTTGATTTTCACGTGCACGTACTGAACATGGTCGCGACACGGCGAATGCGCGGTGCCAAACGACAGCTCTCGGTTGCCTCGCACTCAATCGCGAGTTTCTGGTTACGGAACATCACAAATTTGGGTATCGCAAAACTCCGAAACGTCGATGATTGATACTCCCTACTCCAAAACATTCATTCACTGATATACAACCAAGCAAGCAGACGCAAAAGAGGACCCCACGCTTTTCCATCTGTATCCATTAGTTTGTGTTTGGGCCATGTCATCAAGCAAGCTGATAGGTTTACGGAAGAACCCCAATTAAGCAAGCTGACAAGCTTACGAAAGAACCCCATGTAGTATATGCAGTTAAGCAAGCTGACAAGTTCACGGAAGGGCACCATGCATAATGTCGCCGAAACACAGATCGTTTTGCTTGCAGCGATTAATGTTGGACCTGAAAGTCACGAGATGTAGAGATAGGTCGCAATCTAAGAAAGATGCAGCCGTGCACTGAAGGGTTTTAGCTACAATGGCCTACCTTCACTGGTTTCTACTCCACTCTATACCGACGAAACACGTAGATGCCGAACTTAATGAGGCAAAAGTGCTGGGTAGCATAACCACACATGTCGTAATAAACCCACATGTGACGTGTTGGGATACCGGAGAGAAAAGAGTTGGTGAACATGTCTCCCGTCCCGTCACAGCGGGGGACCCAGAAAAAAAATCTTGACTCGGTCCTCCTGTGAATTCAAAATGTCTGAACATTCTTCTTTGGAAGCCAAAAGGTTTAATTTTTTTGTTTTGGTTTTAAAAAATTCACTAAATTGAAGGTGTGTATATCATAAAATTGATTGAGACTTGAGAAAATATGTTTTTTTTTTGAATTTTGTAAAAGACGAGATCACCGATACCCATGTACACCAATGTCCGTCCCTCCTCCTTCCTTTTGTTGTGATTGGTCAACTGCTCGAGGTTGTATTTGTAGATTATGATAATTTTTTTGATAACTTTTGTGTCTATAATTGGCTATCAAAGCCTTTTCTTGTTTTTTTTAGGAAATGTTACATATCTCCCTGCCGACCCATCTTTCGGGTCTTCTTCTTTCAAGCAACGTCTCCTCTTGGATACCTTCTCCTCACTAGTAGCGTCTCTCTTATTCTCGTATTTTATTCCTTATTTTCCTTTCTTTGATACTTCTCTTCCTTCAACCCCAGATGGATTGACATATTGGAGCTTGGTGTAGTCGTGGACTTATGGTGGATTTTTTTCTCCTCCAGCCCTCCTCCTCCACATTTTCTCATGCAATGTTCCTATTATTATGTTGTTCCCCATTGGCTCTAGATGGACCAGAAGTTGGTATGGTCTGGTGGTGTTGTTCACCATGGCATCGAGCTCGGTAACATGGTGGGTCGAGGGGGAATGGGTTCGGAAATCAGAATTGATGTGGCTCACACGAAACTGTCTATCAACAATGAGCGTGATTCATCGAAGTTGGTGCCTGCACTCTTTTATTTTTGCGAAAAGTACGCCGATGTATTCATAATCCTTAGCCGTATTGCAAGTAAAAAAATACAAAAGGTCTTTGGACTTCCTAGAGACGGCTACAAGCAGTCGAACGAGCCGGGGGCGTGGCGCCGTCCTCGCCTTCCCTCACTGGAGTCGGGCAAAGTTTATTGTAGTAGATATACGGGAAATCGTCGTGTTAAAATCCCAAAGGACCAATGCATGAAAGCAGCAACCATCGCCGATGAAGAGAAACATATATTAGAAGGGACATAGACAAAATCCAGCGAGATCAGCCAGACATGAATCTCCACACGCCCTCCGATGGCCCACCGGAACAGACGCTAGAGGGGGGGGGCTGTATTGTGTCTTCATTGAGTCGTCACCGCCATAACTTCTAGAGTAGGACACAAACCTTAAACAGACCGATGAAAACAACAAAAAGCAAAGCCCTCACGCCGACAAGGACCAGGATCCACTGTGCCTCTATGGCCCTAAGGCCACAAGAGACGAGGCATATCGGCGGCAGCTGCGGAAGGTACGCAAGCCCCAATCTCTTGTCTGTATCTCACGGAAATGAAGGGGTTTGTTACACTATGGTTACATAATCTATTGCATATTTTGTGTTTGCCATGTTGCAACCATTCTGCATGTTTTCATATTGATCGCGAAAAATACACTCTTCAAATATTGTCACGTCCTAACAATCCTAACGATCAAGACTTTGTGCTTAGGTTAAATCAGACGGATCAGTAGTCGGCCAGTAAAACTGAAGAGCACAGCCCTCCTGTCGACCTTGTTCCGGTCCGCCGGTGGTTGCGCTTCCAATCCTACTCCCTCCGTCCACAAATAAGTGTACATACGGTTTTTTCAAGATAAATTATGAAGTGAAGTAAAAAAAATATTGGAAATATACATCTCTCCTCTTTAATTTTTTACCCTCCAATGAGCTAAGTGTCTGTAAAAAAATAAGAAAAACATGTACTTCATATTATTGGGTTTGATTTCCGTGCGATAAAAAAGAAACAAATAAAGTGCATTAAGAAGATAGATGTTCACTCTCTTTTGTGAACAAAATTTAGAGATAGATATTCACGGAGGGACCTCGGATCTTCGCCGGTGTGTTCTCTTCCTCGGATTAGGCCGCCACGCGTTAACCGCCACCCCCTCCGACAGGTCGTCCCCGTCATGATCCTACCCCACCAAAGACGGCCAATATCAATCCATTTTCCTCCCTGGCAGCCGTTCTCATTCGTTCGTTTCCTTCGCCTTCGCGGAGCCGGAGTCGCGACTCGCCAACCCGCCCTTTAAAACGCTGCCCCCTTTCCCCCGAGCAGCGCCGCCGTCCGTTCCCACCTTCCGCCTCCCTTCGCGCTCTCAGAGCGGGCGTGTCCGTGTGCGGCGGGGCAACTAAATGGGCGACCTTGGAGGTGGTGACTGCCGGGCGGGGGTGGCGGCGGCGGAAGCGGCGCCGGCCGGAGGCGAGGCCGACCACCTGGTGGTCATGGTCCACGGGATCGTCGGGAGGTACTGCTACTAAACTCGCGGGCTTCCTGGGCGATATTGGTATCGATTTGGTCTTCAGTTTGGTGGCGTTTCTTGGTTCCTAAAATAGTAAAATTGCCCGGTCCTCGTAGTACCACGTACAGTTATCTCGTGTAGAGGGGCGTCGGTTGTTTTTACAACTCTGCAGATTCGCGATTGGCGCGGCAGTTATCTTGATTTCCTATTTTCGTTTTTCAGTTCTAAGTAGTAATTGGGGAGGATGGGGGAACGGTAGTAGCTTAGACCACGAAAGTTCAGTACCTTTTGACAATGAAATGGAATGCTACTTTGCTGACTAAAATGCTCATATTGAATTGAGATGGACCACTATCTCTTGACGACGCTATGCGGTTCTCGCAGACTCAGTAGGTTTGGCAGTTCAAGCTAAGCGTGCAAAACTAGGTTCCAATCCAACGTATTGAGAGCACCTAACTAGCCGAGCTTAACATGGTTTTTCCTCAAATGCGTCCACCCATTTTTTTGCATCCATGAATAAGCGAGTTGTTGATACTGCTTTCGCATTCTGCTGATCTTTCTATTGCCATTTGTACAGCACGGCTGACTGGAAGTTTGGAGCTGAGCAGTTCGATACGTTGCTACAGGACAAAGTCGTGGTTCATTGTAAGCTCGATCTACTCATTGGCGTGCCTTCCTTGCCTATCTTTTTTGAGTTATTGGTGTGCCTTCTTCTAGTGAGCTATCACATTAGCACACCTCCAGTGCAGTGTACATTCAGCAAGACTAGTATAACATTGCCATCTTAGCGTATCACAAATTCACAAGTACTGCGGATGGCTTTGGGTGTTCCAACCTTTATCATTCAAGTGCTGGGTTCAAGCTGCGCCACTCTTTTGAAAAACTGCTCTTTATTGCTGCCATCACCTTTTCTTTTGCATTTTCTGTGACTCCGTGCTGTTGGTACAATTATTACAAAAACAAGAAAGAAATATTCTTCATTGTACATGTTTCGTTGCAAAGTTACAGTACTTTCTCCTTGGTAGAAATTGGTATGATAAAAAATGGAGCATCATTGCAGATTTGCAGGCTATGTGCAGAACCAATTAATTGTCACAGTGAAATTAGAAACCTATTGTGGCAGATAACATAAGATTTTCTCTCTCCGTGTACTTGAAGCATCTCATGGGAGTCATGCAGAGTTGCAGACCCTTTCATTTTATACTAAATAAGTAATTCTGTCTAGGTTATGAACATTTGCTTGCCGTCAGCTCAATGATATTTCGATTCTATAGGTAGTAACCGCAACATGCACAGACTAACTTTAGATGGCATTGATGTGATGGGAGAACGGTTGGCACAAGAGGTTAGTTTTTCATTGTGCATCTAGCTCTTTTGCTGATTATGTATATCCTTTCTGTGCTTTGTGTCTTCACTCCCCCAATTTAATGGCAAAAGTCTGGCAAGTCAGGTTATTGAAGAAATTAACAAAAGACCACAGATAAAAAAGATATCTTTTGTTGCACATTCTGTTGGGGGATTGGTCGCAAGATATGCTATCGGGAGACTTTATAGACTACCTAGGCAAGCACTGGAAAATGCTCCTCAAAGTTTGAGTGATAACAACAGAGGTGATATATATGGGCTTGAGGCGGTCAACTTCATAACTGTTGCATCACCACATCTTGGTTCTAGAGGAAACAAGCAGGTAGTAGTTACTTTAGTTTTATCTTACATCACTATACTCAGGACCGGATAAATCATACATAATACGTTCGTCCTATATCATTGATCTTGTAACAAATATGCAGGTTCCTTTCCTTTTTGGAGTTACCGCTATAGAAAAAATTGCTTGCTGTGTCATTCACTTCATATTCAGAAGGACTGGCAAGCACCTATTTTTGACTGATAATGATGATGGAAAGCCTCCATTGTTGCAACGTATGGTGGATGATTGTGGGGACCTACAGTTCATGTATGCTTGTCTTTGCCAACTGCCTCTATGTGCTTGGATTGTGAATATTCCTGTACTTTTCATGCTTACTCATTTTTTATTGTAGATCTGCTTTGCAAACATTCAAGCGAAGAGTTGCATACTCCAATGTTGGCTATGATCGTATCCTTACTGTACTCCTTAAATAGGCATGTAGACATAAGCACTTCTTTTGAGGTTTTTCCGTAACTATTATCAATTAAGATATTGTTGGTTGGAGGACCTCATCAATCAGGGGGTGCTCCGAACTACCCAAGGTACTGCTAATGAACTTCTGTGTGTTAAAACTTTCATTGTGAACCTATATATAATCCTTTGATATAGTTTGCCAGTTGTAAAATGATGTAATTCTGTTCTGCAGTGGGTTGATTCAACAAGCAAAATCTACCCACATATTGTATATGAGGAACTATCAAAAGCAGAAAGTATTGATCAATGTGCTGATATTGCTGTTGTGGGCAAGGACAACTACACTCTAGAAGGTTTGTACTACAACCCTGACCAAACTAGCATTCTACTGTATCTCACTCTGTTGTGACAAGTTTTTCTAGAGACAGCAGTATTCTTAGAGCAAAATACTATAAAATACCAGTATATTATGCAAACCATAGTTGTGTTCTAAACTTTCACTGCTGTGTTATTGGAACTATCGTTTTGTTTATGTATTACTAGATGGTAGTTTGTGGTGATGCTAAATTTTATGCATGTTTATATCATTATATACCATCTTCTGAATGAGATCTGCGGTTCCTGTTTGTTCGAAGACAACAAACGCTTACATTTATCTCCAGAATAAAGTTTAGATGACCCATAGGGGTATTCGTCTAGTCCTGTCTGTTGAGGTATCAAATCAACATGAAAATTGATGAAAACATTCAACATTCTTAACCAATTTTTCAAGTTCAAATTCGTTCTTGTAAACAAAAAGAAATGAAATCTGACAAATGATAGATCACGACTCAGGAGGAGAATATAAGGACAACATTATGATTGACAGCTCACTTATCATTACTGTTTCATCTGGCATAATTTGAACGTAAAGTGAATTTAAAGGGTGTGACAATATTGCATACTGGTGCCCCAATTGAAAACAGAATTTTGTATGTTGATCTGGTGCCCCAACTGAAGCCGGGCTGTATTGTTATGCCTAATAGAGGGATGATCCTGGTGTGTTCAATTAAGTTCTATACTTATTTTTTTCTATCAAGAAAATTTGAACAAACTATTGCTTCTCAGTTTAGCCAAACTCACTGCAATAGTCAGAGCATGAGGAACATCTGAGGATGGTGTCAAATGTCATGTTGTGGTTGTTTAACGCGATGTGCCATGTTGGATGGGGTCACTGACTATACATCATGTTCCCTTGGATGCTTATGTCTCTACAATGTTTTGGTGTAACATGAAGTCGGCAGATATGGTTAAAAATGAAACCACATCAAGGACAGTTTCCTGAATAATTCAGATGAATCATTACTCCTACTTTTCTGCTCACTGACATAGGTTCTGGTGTTCTGTGTTGAACTTGTGGTTGGACTGTCATCTTTTTCTACGATTCTTTCATCATGAGTTTCCCCAACTTGTCTGAGAGGAATGGAAGATGGGCTTTGTAATGTCGAATTTCTGGGATTTGGAAAGGACCCTAGTAAACCTGAATGGCCTTAGAACTATCCAAGAGATCAGAAAATGCAAAGTCGTATTATAATTTGGCATGTAGTATGTTATATCAGTAAAGCATAAGTCAACGTGGGCTCACTTATCCTTAAATTTGTAGAACTGCTTCTGAGAGGACTTAAGCGTGTGTCATGGGAAAAGGTGGATGTCAGCTTCCACAATAGCAAAGTAAGATCTGCGGCACACAGTGTAATTCAGGTACATCTTCGGCTCGCAAATCCCATGCTCTGATATCCATATTGCTAATGTTTGAGAATATAATGCTGAGGTTGAAATGTTGTGCTCCTACAAATGGAATTGGAACAGGTAAAAGATCCTGTCATGCATAGTGAAGGAGCCGACGTCATAAAGCATATTATCGACCATTTCATTGTCTAGTGAACAGCCCTGATCTCTGGAAACAAAGCTTGTGCCAACACACGCAAGTTGCTAACTGAAACTGATGAGTCGCCAAGCCTGGTGAGCGCGTTTATGGCAATCCCAGGAATCAAGTATGTGTTAGATCACATTCAAACAGGCGAAAGTGTTTTATAGATCAAGTAAATATATATAGAGGCCGTTCCCTGTTGTTCACTAATCATATGCGAAAGTGTTTCTCGGTGTAACCGTGATATCAGCCTTGTCCATGTAAATGTTCACCATTGTTTTATCAATGCCGATTTGTTGGTTCACGCTTTTAAGGTAAAAACATCGATATGTATATATGTAAGAATTGTTTACAGGGAACGTATTTGTTACAGGATAATTCGGTCCCCCTTGGAGGACATCGCCACATCAGTGATGTTCTGCACGTTACCTGTTGCTTGGTGAAAAGCAAACAAATGCAATCTCTTTTAGTTTCAGAATTCAAGTATGCTTCTAACAGCAACTCCGTTTTACAATATGATTTGGTCGTGCCAAGCCTCTACAGCAGGAATGCAGCACTAGGATTGGATTGGAAACAAACTAGGGATGAGTTCAACACTTGTAGCCTGCTTTAAAAAACATGTCATCACCTGCGCTGGTAGCTTGACAAAATTAATCACAAGAAGCCCACGCTCCCAAAATGTCAATATATTCTGAAAGAGCTAGAGGTGTAAATGTTTGTCATTTCTATGCTTGTCCACTTTCATAGAAAAATACCCTAAGAGCAAATTTTTGAATCACTAAGGGTATCTCCAAGGCGGCGACCCATCCCGCGCCCGCGCGTCCGGATGGGTCGAACCGGACAAAAACCCAGCGCGCGGACCCATCCCTAAACGGGCGTCCGGGGCGACCCAAAGCCGGCCCAAATCTGGGCCACGTTTGCGTGGCCGCAGACGCCGATGGCTGGCCGCTCGCGTCCGTCCCTTGTCCACCCCTGGCCCGCGTGTCGTAGGGAGATAATTTCTTTCTTCATTAAAGTTAGACATTACAATTTTTTTTTTAAATCTACTACTACTAGTCTAGATACGTACGGGGCCGGCGGCCTCGCCGGCGACTCGCCGTCGGGCCGTGGATTTCACTCGACGCGGGCGGTCTGTATGCGTGAGGATTCCACTCCAGCTTTTAGCAGCTGGGTGGCTCGGCGGTGGCCCTCTTGCGGCATTCCTCCGCGGCCGCCTTCCTCTTTTCCGCCCGCACAGCTTGGGCGCGCTCGCGCTCCGCCTCCTGCGGCGGCACCATCCGCTTCCCGCACAGGTCGAGCTCCTGAAGGGCGGCGCGTTCGACAGCGGTTCGTGCCTCCAGGCGGACGCGGCCGGCGGCCTGGGCCTCGTGGTCCTCCCGACGGCTCATGCGCTCTTGGCGGCCGCACTCCGCCGACGCAGCAGCCTCCCGGGCGCGCCGCTCGGGCGAGGGCAGCTGCATGAGGTGGCGGGATGCTCGCATAGCGAGGAGCTGGTTCTTCTGGCCGAGGAGGTCACCTAAATGGCGGCGGCCGGCCCGGCAGGTGGCCTCGTGCTCCTTCGTCACGCGCGTGAGGTCGGCGAGACGCTCCTCAATGCCGATGTTGGTGTTCGCCAGCGCGAGGTCGTCGAACAAGTCGTCGGTGTCGACGGGCTCCTCCTCCACGGCGGGCTCTGCCTCCTCCTCCGCGGCCTCGTACCAGCCGTCCGCGTTCTCGTGCCAGCCGTCCGCGGCCGCCTCCACCAGCTCCGCGTCCTCTTCCTTCTTCGCCGTCCCCTCGGCAGCGACGCGGAGCACCTCGTTGTTGGCGACCCAACGCGCGTCCGCCCGCTCCTCCTCCTCCGTCTGCGGGAACCTGGCCCGGGCGGCGAGGGAGAGCTTGGCCCACGTGGCCTGCAGGGTGCGCGGCATGGCGATGGAGGTGTAGAGAGCGCCGGAGAAGGAAGAGGGGGAGAGGACGGCGGAGCAGCTGTGAGGTCTGTGAGGCCGACGCCGTCTTTTTATAGCCGGCATCCTTGGCGGGAAACTTGGGCGCGAGCCCGCGGCCATGGCCTTTTCGCGCGCGCGGGAACTTTCCCACGCGTTCTCCCACCCGCCATTGCTGTCCCGTCGAGGCCTGCCATGGCGTTGCGCCGCGCGTTGAAGACGAACCACGTGGCGGCTTTTTGGGTCACCGCGTTGAGCGCAGCGTGCGACCCAAATAGACACGCGGGCCGCTGTCCGAGTGTCCGCGCGGCCACCCAAACAGCCCAAAACGAACAGCCCAGCGCGTCCGTTTGAGTCGCCGCGTTGGAGATGCCCTAAACCTTTAGTCTTTACAAGTCACAAAAATATGCCTTATTTCCATAAAAAAAAACTGCACATTTGAAAAACATGTCCGCCCGGATGCACCTTTGAACTGCCCAATTGATAATATGAATAGGTTGCCATGTACATGGATACGGATGTATGGGTAGCAGGATACAGCATGGATTTTCATTACCGGACTGAGGCAAGCATTGCCAAGGCAATCATGTTTGAGATGCCTATTCCATCTAGCTTAACGAAATACAAACTAACAGCACGCACCTCTACCAGGGATGTCAACATCGTGTGAGGACAATACAGTAGAGTCACTGCACGAACCGGTTAACAACAAGTAACTAGACTTGTCTTTTGGAGAAGATGGCCAATTCCTATCTGTACACCTGCTAGAAGAGCGAAACTCTGAACAGGAATTAGCTGTACCAGTGGCAAGCTCCCCGGTTCTGTCCTGTCAAACCACCTAGAACTCCAGAAGTTGCCATTATGATACGTCAATTTTGCCAAAAAAAACATGGAACGTGTCAAAGAAGATCTTTCGCTAGCTTTAATGGCACATCTACAGGATTCAAGTCAGTGGATGGTGCCGGCAACAGGTGCTTGTCCTCATCACCCTCATCGCTGTCTGAAGAAGATACTGAACCCGAATCATCATCTGGATGATATTTAAGAGGAAACAGTCAACATGGGCAATAAAATCGCACAAAATTATCATACAGTAAAAGAAGACATAGAATTTACAAAATCCTTGTGCTTAAAAAAAATTGCGGTTGTTCTTTTTAGGGGGTTTACAAGGGTAACTTAAATGAGCATGTGGTTCCAAAAAGAACTTAAATAGCTCGTAGTTCATGGAATATTATAGTTTTGAACTAACCATTTTGTGTCGATAATGTAATACAAGTGACAATAATAGATTTGCACGCTTCCTCCACCACTAGTTTTTTCGATCCAGACCTACAGGCACCATTCTGGGCATCCCCATGCAGACTATTGCGTGTCAGGAATAGATGATTGGTATGAAGAGAAGTACTATGATATCTTTGCTTTGCTCATTCAGCATGAAACTAAGAAAACTTTTATCATTTCAAGGGAACTTCATCGATTCACCTATAGTTACACAAAACTTGGAAGATTTTAAATGCTGCATGATTATATGAAATGCAAAACGCCATATATGTTTCCATGTGTTGTAAAGCCTTCTCATAAGATAATTCAGTTAAGATATAATAATGAATTTGTTATGAGCGTTATTCAAGATGATGTTTTGAATGATAGCACGATCTGATTCTTATATAACGCTATTAATTACTCTACTACAAATAGTTTTATGTGCAAGTTACCAGTGCTTACAAGTTACAACACTCTAAGATTAACGGCAATAATTGTTCAGACTGAAAGAAGGATAAAGGAATAATGTGACGTCGAATTTTAACTACCATGTATATTAAAATTACTAACCTCAGGAACGATAAGGAAAAGGACCACATCAGAATGAACTAAAATGGCGGCGCCTATTTTTTAAAAGGGAACGCAAACCATACAACAACATTCCATTTGTAGCCTCATGATATTTCAAAAGAAAAAGACACAAACAGAAAGAAACTATATATGTGTCATTTGAAAGGAAACGTAAGATTAAAATTAAGGAGATACGGACCAATAATTGGACGAAGGGTTGGGACACGTCCAACAGGAGAAACCTGGACACTTTCTGGCAGCAGACAGTCAAAAACCGAACCTAGAGTTTTGAGAGAGAAAATGCAACCAGTTAGCCACTTAGCTATGATTTTCACCAATCCAGGATGTAAAGGCAATAACGATAGTGATACCAACCTACTCTGGCCAGCCGATTCACCCAGCCAGGGATGGGTTTTCCAGTCAAGTTCTTACAGACATCATCTGTGAAATGATTGCAGTTCTTTGAAATCAAATGGTATGTGTTTCCATGATACTTCCCTGCTAGTTTTTCAATGAACGAGCGGAACTCTTCCCGAGACATGTCAGTTGTGCCTAGCCACACCGTCTTTCTATAGACAAAGCCAGGGCAACATTTTGATTCCACCTCAAATACACCACTGGAAGAGAAATCATGGGCCCCAAATCCATATTCCATGCCATGAACTGCTCATTAGGGCGGGAAACATGAGTTCAAGCTTTTGAAATGCACATTAGAAAAGGAAAAAAATATATGTATAAAGTAGTTAAAGGGGGGATGTTCCCTCCCGTAACTGTACGTTGTTAGAAAGAAATGAGGCGCCCTGCGGAGGCTGCGCCTCAAACGCGGGTGTGTGAACTAACGGGTGTGTGCTCTAACCAACCGGTCACCGCTCGGTTCTCGAAAAAGTAAACATATAACCATAGCAAACAAAAGTGAAATGTCCCACGCAGCCATGCTTGATTCGGCCTGATTTCCACCAATGCACACAGTGAAATAAACCTACAGTCAGTCTCAGCTCTCAGTTCTTGAATTTTAGTGAATGGCAAACTGAACTATGGAAGTTTTTTGCCCTGGATCTCCAAAGAACCTATGAATAATAATATTACTCTTGAACCTTAACAATAAGAAGTCATCAATTTTGTTCATGCAAAACAGAATGTACCAACACGGATATCATGCACAATTCGTCCCCTTCCCCCATTATTTTTCTCTAGCATTGATCAGACATTGCAAAGTATTTTTGGAAATCGTCCTTCAAAATTCATTACTCCACGATTGAGGTATCCAAAACAGTTAAAGCAAATATGATCCTAAAACAGCAAGGGTAATAGCAAAACTGTTCAAAATCGCACCATACCCAATTGTTTGTCGGGAAGATGAAATAGCTGTCATCTCTATTAAATCCGCCGTCGTACCCACACTAACAGGGGGGCAGAATCACGGGCATGGAAGAATCCGCTGGAAAAACAAAGGGAACGAACCGATACCTTCGATTCCGGAGTGGAAGACCCCGAAGCCGAGCCAGTAGAGGTAATCGTTGACGGGCGTGAGGTCGTACACGTTGAGCAGCACCGGCGTCCCCGTGCCGTCGGTCTGGGCGTCCATCTCGTCCCGCCGGCGAAGCCCACGAGCCCTACAGATCTCGCAGCCCGCCCACCATGAACTGGCGGGGCTAGGGCTAGGGCTTGGTCGGAGCGCGTGGGCCGGACGACGACGACGACGATGACGACGACGCCGAGACGGTGGTAATTGAGTTTCTTTTTCGTCGATTTGATTTTGTTTTTTTTTCTGATTAATTAAGGGATAATGAATGGCCGTTTCGTTTGACCATGTGACGCTATTTTAAGGCGCAGCTGTTTGGTGACTCCTAGCAGGAAACTCAGCTTAGACCGTGTTCAAAGTTTTACTAAATTCAGATTTACCCCGTATCTGAAAACATTCAAACACTGTAGATATTAAATACTGCTGGGTTTTCTTTTCACATTTTATTTGAACCTTGGTTTTGTTTTTGTTCCGTTATCTTCTCCCCGTGGAATAACTAGTGGTGCCCTCTCTCCCTCTCTCCCCCACCCCCCAACTCCCAAAGGCGATCTAGGGTTGGCCGTCGCCTTCCCTCCGACGTGGCTTGGAGGCGCGACTGCGGCGGTAGATCTTCAACGGGCGTCTCGGTACTGCGTGTGTGTGGCCATCGCCGGTCACAGAATGAGGTGACCTCCCTCGTTGTTGACTGCCCTCCTTGTTGGTACAATAGATTTGGTCGGTGGTGGTGCTGCCCCGCGGTGGCTTCCCTGTGGTAGATTGATGATTGGTCATGGAGTGTGGCGGTCCATAGTGAGCAGGAGATGATGAGTGATGTGTTCCTCGTACGGATGTGTGAACGTCTTTGTTGGTGGCCGGGTGGCGGTCTCCGCGTGCTTCTCGTGTGGGGACCAAGGTGGAGTGGCGTGGCATCTACCATCTACAACAACGAGTCTCGGCGGCAGCCATGTGATGATTGACACGCGCAAGGAAGAGGTGTGTTGTCATCATGGCGGCGTCAACGGCGGGAAAATGAAGTTTATGCGAATATTTACCAAATCGATGATTAAACGAGAGAAAATCGGAACCAAATGCCTCAATGGTGTGTTAAATTGTGTTTCGAACGTTCCTACTGGCTTTTGCTAAGAGGAGTACATATTTACGCCTTCTTTTTTCTGCCAAAGTCTCGTTGGACCATACGCGAATAACTAAACACCCGATGGCAAGACCAAAACACCGTGTGCTATCCAAGACCCTGGCCACGCCGGTCCGCCATGCGTCAGGAAAATAGATGTTCGTCAATTTGCTACCAGCGGTGTATGATTGCTATCTACAAGTGGCGCGCCATAAATCCGTGTCACTGGTAGCATTTTATTGGAGGCGCTCGTTACAGGTAGCAACTTACCAACGGCACACTACTTGAAATAGTGTGTCACTAGTATGTCAGGATTTGGTTGGCTGGGTGTGCCACACTCACGTACCAGTGGCGTACCACATCCTCACCCCTCCCTTCGTGGATCATCTTTTCAGTTTTAAAAATTATAAAGGAAAATAATGGAAATTTCAAATTTAAGAATCTTTTGAGATGTAGTTATGTTACATAAGCTAGTTGTTAGAAAGAAATAACGAACATGAGTTTCAACATATTTTGCAAAAACGACACCATCTTTCGGCAAAACGGCTGTAGATTTTGCATACAACCTTGGATGAAAAAAAATGAAAAAGCATCTACAAAAATGTTGCATTCCATTTTAGGGGCCTAAGAAAAAAATGATTTTTTTAGATTTATCAAAACCAAAAAGGAAAATAGAGTTTTAGAGGTTTTAGATTTCATGAAAAAAATATCAAAAGAGGCAAAACTTACCAGTGGCGCACCGAAAATAGTGGTGTGCTACTGGGGAAATGCACTTTGGCTCATAGGAGTATATGCTCCCATTATGTGAATCCACATTTCAAAGTGTCAAAAAATTCTAAACTAAATTTTTACATGTACATCTAGACATTTTATATTGGTACACAAGTTTTCAAAAAAAACTAAAAATAATTGTGGCTCCCGTAAAAAAGACAAGTTTTGATGCTATAACACGACTACGTACAGGATATTTTTTTGTCTTTTTTGTACACACCATATAAAATGTTGTTTCTCCACGAAAATTTGTGCACTAACATAGAATGTCAATATGTACACCAACAAATTTATATCAGAATTTTTTAACATTATTAAAATTGTTTTTTAATTATTTTATATAATGAGAGCATTTGCTCCTATGAGCCAAATTGCCACCTCCTGTGCTACTGGTCGTTTCCAAATTTTGAAACGGCCACCTACCCACTAACTCCATCATATCTCTATTCACACATCCTCCTCTTCTCAACAGTCTCCTCTCCTTCCTCCATGCCTCCTCCCACTCTTCCTTTCCTTCCTTCCTGTCTTTTCTTTCTCTTCCTCCATGCCTCCTCCCATTCCTCCATGCCTTGACCCGACGACCTTACCCTCGCCGTCCTGAGCACCCACCTCCGCACCACCTCACAATCGCCTTCCCGCCCTCACCTGCAGCCTCGCCTCTGTGCCACCTCGCCCTCGTCAGCAGACCCGCCTATGTGCCACCTCGCCTTGCGGCCTCGTCGACAGCCTTGCCTCAGCGCCGCCCTCGTCGAGTTTCACGCGCTTTGCCCCGACCCTGGCACCGGCTACCCCAACCCTTCGGCACCCTTCCCCAGTCTAGCGGCCTATGGCTCAACATCCAGCGCACCAAGACGCAAAACTAAAATAATTCAAAAAATAAAATCGCAAATAGAAATGTGGTGCCAGTTTTCAAAAACATACCTGTGTCGCACACCTAGTGCGCCACAGGTAATTACTACGAGTGCGTACTAGCAGGGGAATGCGGCTGCTGCGCCACATACACCAAAACACAGGTTCTTCGCACACGTGGAAGGGGCCTCGCTGCCGCCTTCAAACCGCGCAGGCAAGGCACATCGGCAACCACCGGTGGCGGCGAGGGGAAGGAGACGGGTGAAGGGAGGTAAGTTTGGCAAGGGTTTGGATCGCGTTCGGAGTCGCCCGTGATAGCGACCCTGGAGGCAGTTTGTCGACTCGTGTCGACCGCCGTGAAATGATGCACTGTATGTTAAATTTTAGTGTAAGTACAACACAGTTATAGATCTACCTTGCTGAAAAGATGCACTGGTAGTTGAAAGCAACACTCCTAAATTTTTATTCATTGAGACATTAGGAAGCAATAACAAAATCAATGTGAAGCAGATCGAAAGACAATTCAAATGATTCATCAATTCGGCACCTTAGAAGAAGAATACTTGAAAAATCAGAAAACGAGGATTCGGCTAGGGGTGGCTACATATATGATCTTGGATCCAAGGACGAGCTGCAAAGGCCGATTCTACCATCGATGCCGATCGGTACACTTTTCACGTCCGTGCATTTCCCTGAACGAGGATCATACAGTCGTAAAACCGCCGCCGATCCGTAGTCAGGACGGTAGTAGAAGAGCAGATTTTCACCGGCTCGCATCACCCTCAAAGGCACAAGGTCGACGACGCGGTCCGTCGGGAGATGGACGACACGATCCACCCGGATGGTGTAGGCCTTGACCCAGACGTTCTTGCTGGTGTCAGCTAGGAGCCATAGGTTGACCGTGTGCCGCCTTGCATGAGCCATGCACACGGCGCCATTGAGCTCGGCTAAGCTGATTTCCTCCTTGCGCCTGAAAACTCCTTTTGGTCCGCGGATGGCCGTCCACTCCTCGCTCTCCAGGTCAGAGCAGAGTATGCCGTGCCGCCATGGGGACAGAAAATGTAGGACGCCGTCGACCGCGACCCCGTCGTGGAAGTCATACGAGTCACATACCTCGGGCGGCGGCGACCGCGTCCGCCTCCACCCGGAGCCGCTGGCTACCGTCAGGACCTCGCATGTCAGACGGTCGTGGCCAAGCCAGAAGGACCGGGACACGATGCGGATGACCTTGAGCACGCCGGACCGGGCGGCGCGGCCGAAGCCGAACCACGTGGTTACGTGGTCCGCTGCCTCGGCAGCCGGTCCCGGGCAGCTCAGGATCGTTCCACCGCTAGCTAGATCGATCACTCTGATGGCGGCGCCCCAGTCGTGGCCTGGGCGGGAGGTGACGAGGACAAGATCGCCGAGGCTCGCGCGGAAGGTCCACAGACCGCCTAGGTCGACGAGGCGCACGACGTAGCCGTCCGTGTCCATGATCTGCACGGACGTGGTGGCCATCGTGCCGCCGCGGGTGGACTCGGTCACGGCGACGAGCAGCGGCTCGGCGCGGGACCTGTGCTCGGCGATGAAGGCCGGGTCAGAGATTAGGGCGCGCCAGGACGTGCACACGCACCGGCATCGTCTCAGGAACTTGGCCGGTAGCCACGAGAGGATCTCGAAGACCACGTCCGCCGGTGGCGGGAGATGCGTGCTGGCCGCCGCGGCGGAGTGACGGTCAAACCGGCCTCGCTTTGGTGCCATGGCAGCAGCGCTCGCCCGTCCTCCGCAAGGTGGAGAGACCTTTAATCGGCCCGCTTCATCTGACATTGGTGAGCGAACATATCGGATCGGTCAAAACGAACGGAACCGTATCTAGACCGAATTCGTACTACACTATTTGGAAATTAAATTTAGATTCGACAGCAAATTAATTGTAAATTGTTCGGCTGCAGCCTTCCGATTATGATCGCACACCTATTCGATCCCTGTTGGGGTTCACATTCAAAAGTAATAATATTTGCAGCGTATCAGAGATTTAGCATCGCAAATGTCACATTCTGCTCTTAGTTTCAGTCATCAACAAAATCATATCATTGACGGAAAAACACCGAAACCACCGTTCCATGTATTACTTCAAGAAGATCTACATTGGTGAACTGATAGGTGTAGAAACAAACATTTCTGAATCTAAAAACAGGAGTTCTTTTGTGGTACCCCCAATTAGACTACAACCACTAATTTCTGTCCATCCAATGGTTCAGGATGATTCATACCACAGTCAAAAACTTGAAAGGTACTACCTTCGTCCCAAGGAATAAGGCGCACACGTATTCCAAAGCGAACTTTGACCATAAAAATTGAGCAACTAAATCTTGGTTATATTATATGTAATTAGTATCGTTGGATTCGTATTGAAAAACACTTTCTAATGATGTTAATTTTATACAAATAATCTTTATATATTTGAAGTAATTCTTAGTCAAACGAAAAGCACATAAAACGAGGACGCCTTATTCCTTGAATCGGAGGTAGTATGTTACATACCGGTGGGAAATTCCACGCGTAAGGGCTTGTTTGGTACAAGAGTATTTGCAGGGATAGGCGAGTATTATCCCGGCCCATCCCCGAATCCCCGTCCATCCCCGATAGCCCATTTGGTAACGGAGTATTGGGCCGAATAAATCCCCGCCCATCCCTGGTAAACCCCGTCCACGACCCATTTTTGACTTGGATTGAATCCCCGACCTGTACCTCGCGTATTATCCCCGTCCCGTCTCGTCCCCGTCCAAACCCTACCCAAATTGCACGCAAGCGACTGGCGGCGAGCGACGGCGGCCAGCAGAGCGGAGCGGCGGTCAGCGGAGCAGCGGAGAGAACTACGGGAGGGGCAGGAGAGGCAGAGCATCTTGCCGGCGCACACAAGGATTGATCCAGCCTAGCCGCTCCACATCAGATCGGCACCGTTCTTGGTATCTGACCGGCGACGCCACCTCCCGCCGGTCCTGTATTCTGGTCTACATCCTCTCCGGTAACCCCTCTTCTCTTTCCATCTCTCTAGTGTTTTCCATGTGTCGCCCGATCTGAGCGCCTCCTGTCCTTGGTTCATGCTCAAGCTGAGCGGCGAGCGTTTGAGTCCCGTACTTCACCCTGCTGCACTCACCCTCTGCAGATACACATCACGCAAAACAATTGATTTGGCACGTATTTGCTTTTGGGGAAAGGAGGAGAAGGAAGAGTAGTGCTAGGTGTGGTCGATCAGAAGAGTGGTGCAGGCATATACACTTGAGTTATAGCACGAGCGCCTAGTTTTCTTAGGCATGCCCATGAAATTGACGGGTCCAATCCAGTCTGGCTACCTTGTCATCTCTTCTATAACATGGAAATGTAGTTTTCATGCTTCATTGGTTGCTGGCTTGATCTGCTTTGTTGTTCAGAATATTAACCTTATGCATTCTTCTTTTTTATGAATGTGAATTTAAGTACTGCACTTGGCTTGGCCTGAAATGCTATACTGAGTTTGAATTTAACATGTCCAGAACTTATTTCCAGAATTTAATATGTCACCCTTGTGATTTATTTCTCAATGTGTAGGCTACATGCTTGAGCTTTGAAATCCTGCCCCTGTTTTGAATAATATATGTGCAAAGTAGATGCTTTTGGTCATTCTTTTTAATTACTTACTCCCTGGTAGGTTGGCCAACTGAAATGCAAAGGCACTTAACAACTATATATGGTACCTATATGTTACATGGCATGGAGTAAATTTAGTGTTGTGGATACCTTACCGTTGAGTACTTTCTTGTTGTACTATATATGGTACCTATATATACTGGCTAGTGCATATGAGTAGTGGTGATTCATGTGTGCTAGGTGATGCTCCAGTTTGAGGCATGTGATTATCATGAATATGCTTCCTGTTCTACTATATGATTATCCTGCATATGAGTAGCTTGTTGTTCTAGTATATATGGTACCTATATATATATATATGTGTATGTTGATCCTTGGGCAAGGCTAACATTGGCTATATTTGGAACCTCTGTTTTGCCCAGCAATTGGCACGTCTTGGCTGTACTCCTCAAGTAGATATGGTTAAGTAGTATATTTTGAACTTGAGTTCGGATGCCAACAGTTCTTCTAGAAACTGAATTGATTTTAATTTAGTACATCTATTATGTATTCAGTTATCCAATCACTCAAGAACATGATTGTGCACCAACCTCTAACAAATTCGCATATGATTTCAGGAAATCGTAAGGCCTGACTTGTGTTCCTTGAAGATCACATGGACAAAATCAACAGTTTCCAAGATCTTTTGTCACAAAAAAACATTGCTGGGAATAGTTGTATGGAATATGTAATTTATGCTAAACTGTTGTGAATTAATGTGACTGAAACTTTATGTTTTGAATGCTGCTAACTATTGGATGTTGACTTCACAGACTTGTGTTAATCTGTTGCCATAAAAATCGAATCTTTTGTAAGTTACATTGAGTTTTCTTCACCATTGATTATTTTGGTGTCTTGAGCTTGTGTACAAACCCTCTCTACCAAATACATTGTTTTGGAAGCAGGGGATTGGGGATTAGCAGAGGAGAGTATTTGTGGGGATTGGGTGATGGGTGGGGATTCACCCAATCCCCTAGCGGATTATCCCCACTAATCCCCACAAATACTCCACTACCAAACAAGCCCTAAGAGAAAAAAAATGTAAGCGGGCTCGGCCCAATAAACTGATCCAGCCCAAACCTGCCGATCGCAGCAGGTCAGGTGATCCTTCTCTCTTCAACGATGCTTCTGCGGGATGTTCCGCCGCCGGCGATCTCTCTCCAGTCCCTAACTCCGGCGCAACCGCCCCCTCTCCCCCTCCAGCCAGCATGAAGTCCTGATGTAGACCTACCCCCGTCAGTCGTCCTCTTCTCCAGTATTGTTCCGGCGGCGGCGGCGGCGGCGGCAGCGGTGGCGGCCTTGGCCCTTGGCCTCCGCGTGGATGCGCTCAAGTTGAAGAACGACATAACCTGCTCAAGGACACCATCCAGCTCGTGCCCGACCCCGAAGACCCTGACCGCCGCCTCGTTTCCTTCACCTTCGAGGCGGTCACAGACAACAGGTCAGTCCGGTTAGGAATTATGTGTTCACCAGCACTCTGATCTGGGTTAGATTTGTTTCGCTGCCCTAGAATTAGATTGTGCAGCAGCTGCTTATTGGTAGTTGTCGACCTGCCCATAGGCTAAACATTAAAATTGCAGGACAACTTTTTTTCGATTTTGGATGCTACAAACTTCACCTATGTGAAGCTGCAACTAATCTTTGATCTTGTGTATTCTAGCATTATTAGGTTCCAAGCAGTTGACATTAAAGCTGGAGAGTAATTTTTCAGTATCGTGAATCAGTGACTTGTTATTCACCTCCATGCTGAATGAAAAAGTACAAAAGGAGAAAGATATAGGCACTTGGTCACTTGGTATAGCTTAAATCTGAAGCAAAACCTACTAATTGAAAAACTTAAAATTAATCGATGAAAGGCTGAGTCGGGGTGGGCTTTGTGTGTCACCGGCACTGTGATCTCGGTTAGATTTATTTCGCTGACCTAGACTCGGGATTGTGTACTGCCTACTGACAGCTGACCTGCCTATCGGGTTTGGTTCACTGATGAGTGGGCTAAATATTGTAGTTCCAGGACAAACTCTTCTTGGATTTGGATGCTACAAACTGCACCTATGTAAACCTACGACTCGTCTTTGATCTAGTGAATATAGTAGTAGATTTCAAGCAATTGTTATTACAGTTGGAAGGTAATTTTTCAAAATCGTGAATCAGACTTGTTATTACTAAATCTGAATCAAAGAGGGATTCTAGAAATGTACATCACGTGCATCTGTATTCCCTTCTGAATTACTGCAGCATAGGTGAAGCATACTTCAGTAGTTCACACTGACCTGTTCTAAAATTCATTTCACTAGGAATTGGTTGGGATTGTTGAGACCTCTAACCAAGTTTTTGGTTCATTTTTAGCTGTCATTATTGTTTAGAGACCATAGTTGAATGTTTCTTTCTCCATTGCAGCTTGCTTAAAGAATACTTCGCCAAGGAAAAGAGTGCAGTTTTTCTTCAGTGTATCCTGACTTACAGACACCAACAAAGGTACCTTTCGAGAAAGGCTTGGCTCAAAATTATGTCCAGTCCTCTGGCTCTTGCATTGACTTGGGATTCTTTTCTCTGGATGAGCTTTCAAATCCTTCAGAGGAATTATTCCCACTGGTTGTGTGCGCAGAAGCTTGTCCGTTTCCTGAGGAAGCAGGTTGTGCAGGTCACCGCGTGGCTGCATGACCCTGCTCTGTGCCAAAGAAGCTGACAGTTACGGTGCCGGCGCCTGATGTGCTGCCTACGCAGCCCAGCTTAGACGAGGACGTCGAGTCGCCCCCATCTCCAAGCTCCCCTACGCAGAAGCGCACGCAGGAGTACAATCTTCTTCTGCGTGAATGAGGTCATTTACCGCGGCCCTTTGATGATGGACGGAAGCGATTTTTACCTTGACGATGACAAACACCAGCGTTTTGGTTAAATTCCGGTGGATGGGAAAGGAAGGAAATGGCGCAGCAACGGTACTAGTCCGAACTTGATGATACTGTAGTTTTCTTTGTAGAAATCCGCTGAACCTGCTGCCCTGAACATCGGCATGACCTTTTCACTTTTCGGTGCTAAACCTGAAGCAATCTGTATGCAATAAGCAAGGTTGATTAAACAGACTTGTACACTGCTTCACTAACACCTGCAATGGCTGGTTATAGTTTTCTTAATTTAGATTGTTAAATTATTTGTAAATGATGTCAAGATGGTTCTCTGTAGGTTCATAAAAAATCTCAAATATGTCAATGAGAGAATCAATCTCGTGTTTCAGTCGTCATAGATCGCCTGGCGACTCTGATCTGCCAGAGCTCCAATGTGCTTGCCATGAACCAGCAATGCGACACATCTATTACACAGAAAATGACAAACGTTTGTGCTTTCTAAAATACCCTGATGATGACAAAGATCTGAGCCGCAAGCATAAGTTTAAGACCTGGCGCGGCAAGATCGACGGCACAGATCCTGGTATTCATCGCGAGGCATGATTGAAATTAGCTATGATGAGCTTTTATCCGGTGTTTACATCAGTTTGTAATGTTTCATGCTAGCTGATTTTTATCGAGTTTGGTACTACTGGTGTTTAATTTATCATTCTGCTTGATCGATAAATCTGGCAGCTAAATTAGTTATCTTAGTTTGATTTATAAACCTTGTTATTTAGTAAATAAATAAATAAACAAATTGGATACTCTTTGTCCTACTTTTCAAATAGTTCAATTGCACACTGAAATTCGCCATCGACATATTGTTGTTTACCAGCATTATATGCCTCTTCATGTTGAATACCTTGTGACCCTGCTATGCGCCATGCAAACAATGCAAATGGCACATGGTAAAGTTTTAAACATCCGTCTTTCCATTTCTGCAGGTGATTCTTTATGCTCATTCTGTAAAAAAATGCTTCCAAATTTTACTTCATCTAAACATCAAGCTTTCTGTCACAGGTGAGTGGGATGCTCATTTATCCTTGTTTATGCAGAATCTTGTCTGTGCAGTCTGAAATGCAGTCTGAAAATAAAGTCTACTGGCATCGTCACCTGCTGTTTTCTTGACTTCTGATCACATGATAAATTGTAACTAGTTCGGTTTGTCCACTCTTCTGAGGAGATAGACTGAAAATTTGGGCACCAAGTGCAATAAACAAGCTTGATTAAACATGTGATATTGAGGTTTTTTTCCAGCAAATTAACAACGGCTTCTACTCAAAGCAGCAATAAAACATTTGTACAAGCTATGACCATGTGTGGCGTTTGAATCCACTTAACACATCTGTGATGAAGAATCAGTGATCAAGAATCCTTCTTCACCTCCTGCTTCCGAATACTGAACCATTTGACCTTTGCATACTCATCATAGAACTCATATCCAGCTTCCTCACTTCTGAAGGTCTTGATAACCACGAGGTGATACTCTTCACGCTCCTCCTCACCAGCACCATGACCAGCCATGTCTGAAAACCCCAATCATAAAAATACGATTCATGTTACTAGTCAAGTACAATCATGTCTTACAAACAAAGATTGCATTGTGGATAAACAACAGTCAGTAAAATGGATTTGTTGTTTCAAGTGATATGTCAAGCAACTCCCATACATTCAGCAGTCATGAAAATTCAAAATGAAAATAAGTTTTTAAATAAACATATCGTATAAAGAGGATAGTTGATATATTAGTCCTATTATGCTAGTTTCAAACATATTTCCGGAATAAGCATTAGTAAACCATGCACACTTAGAAAAGGCAGCCTGATTAAATCATAGTTGTCTTCACTATATTGAATTACCGATAAGCCGGCCATGATACAAAAATACAAAACACGAAATATGCATGAAAGACTGGTTAAGTCATAGTAATGGATAAATGGAATATCATAATGAGACATTTTTCTTAACTCAAAAACATGAGGTATACATTTTTGGTGATACAAAGAAAAGAACATTCCTAATGACCAAAAGACAACTAAATCGGACCAATAACTAGCTACAGAAATATTCATATGTACTTTGTAGCTTTTGAAACCAGCTATCTTCATTATCTAAATTTTGAATCAATTAAATATGAGATGTTCGTTTGGCTGTTGCTCTTCTTCGCATTAAAATTTCTACCAATATATACCTAAACTTCTAAATTACATCACAATCCTTATGAAATAATAAGAACATAACCTGGTTAGGGGTAGGGCGCTGCATCCTGCAGAATTGTGGTGTTGTCCGGTAGTGTGCGGCAGTGCAGCTGGTAGCCAGGCAAGCAGTGGGATCGCCGATCACCACATCAAGGCAGACATGACGACGAGGCTCCGTTCAGTTGGTGGCTTATGTGTGTGGTCGATTTTTGGGAAGGCAGAGAAACTCGACTAGGATCTGCCGATGGGCCGACGTACCTAGCGGAGAGATCGGTGCTGGCGGCGGCTTCCATCGCCGGCGATTCAAGACGGGGCCAACCTGGTGGCGGCAGCGCTCACCGTCAATGCACGATAGGGCCGACCTTGTGGCGGCGGCGCTCGTCGGAAACTCACGATGGGGCCGACCTGGAGGCGGCGGCGCTCGCCGGAAAGACACGACGGAGCCGACCTGGTGGTGGCGGCGCTCGCTGGCAACGCACGACGGGGCCGACCTGGTGGCGGCGGCGCTCGCTGGCAACGCACGACGGGGCCGACCTTGTGGTGGCGGCGCTCGCTCGTGATGCAGGATAGGGCGTCTGCTCGATGTTCGGCCGGGCTGAATACTGCTTCTTTTATTTGTTTTTTTCTATTATCTATGTTTTGTTGGGCTGCCGGGCCTAATCTAAATCGTTTAATCCTGACCGTAGCCTCAAATCATACCTCTCCCTTTTTAGATGTGGTAAAAGGTACCGTATATGCAGTTTGACGACTCTCACAACAGAGGATAGCTGGGCACTTTGCGTTACAGGGATTTAGAACTATCACAATTCACAAACATGTCATAACATTCTACTCTCTGTTGCAGTCATCCACGAGTCTTATCGACGGAAGAAGAGCGTTGTTCCATGAGTGGTATACACAACGTGGGGGACTGTCTAGCTAGATGCTCATGAAATCAATTCAATATAAGCGATTCGGTATGCTGTTTGGTCTGCGAGTGGCGATTTTTGCTTAGCTAGAAACTGACTGTCGTTAGAAGCACTCATCTACTCGCAACTTACTTCTGCTGCGGAGGCACTTAAGGCTTCGTCAAATTGGAACCATACGCCACGATCTTCATGTTGCGGAATGTCTCTGAAATCTATTCGTTCCTGAACATCGCGTCTCTTAAGTTGAATGTCCATATACTATCGCATTTCCTGTAAGAGCGTAGATGGCCCTGCCAAGACAAGATGTATAACATCATGTAAATGCAGTTAAGTGTCGATGAAAATATGATTACAGACTGCTCATAAATTTCAGCAAGAAGCACGATATATCTGGCTACTTGAAGCTTGCAAAGTAGGTAAGCATGGTAAACACAAAGCAACTACCTGAAACAACACAAAAGGGAGCAGAAGACGGTGGACCAAATGGTCACCCAGATTAGGGATGATTTTCACCTATGGGAGAGAGCTAGGAGAGGAGTGAGACTAGATATAGCGAGAGAGTAGACCTAGGCGGAGGGAGGATGGCGTGTGTGTGTTCTCAGCACCTAGGTGCTGTTTCTTGTAACTTGTTATGCTTTCCCTTTCTATAAAGATAAGGCACGCTTTGCGCGTGCTCTCGAAAAAAAAAAAAAACAACACAAAAGGTGATATGCAACTTCAGTCAGTAAGGAATCTGTCATTGCACATGATAGCAATACAGTGGAACACATAAGTATGTTGTTCTCCAAAAATTGCCAAGGTTAGGAAGAACAACAGTCCACATACATCGATGCTGATCATGTCGCACGGAGTTTATCTTCGAAACCAAGCAATTATTATGAGCTCATGTAAATTTTTATGTTTCAAAAAAAGCAAACAGATCCGCCTAAAAGGCGATAACCTATGATGCTGTGTCCCTCGTCCACATAAGGTTTAACCACCTGCCTAATTCAGCTATTCAGCAAGTTCAGGCTTCTCTTTTTCATAGAATGATGAGAAATCTGCAGCTAAAAGAGCATTTGCGCTGTGGCGACTCGGAGAATGACTTGCCAGGTTATTTACTTCATAAGTACTATAGTTCAGTACACAAGTGTGGTTTGGATCAGTAGTGAGTACACTGGCAGGTAGTAGCAACCATGATCCCTTCAAACTCTGAACTTATAATGAATGTATGTCTGTTTGTCACCAAACAGAGATTCAGTAGTGTAGTATCGAACCTTGAAGATGGCCTTGCTTGTCACCTACTGATCCAGTGCGGCGCTCATGGACTGAAAACAGAAAAACAATGAACGCAATGTCAAAACGCCCGGGGACTTATCAGACTTAAGAGCACGTCTAACAGGTTTCGTATTTTTCTGCCCCATAAAACGCGAGCGAGTAGAGAGCCCTGTATTCAGTTTTCACTGGCCGAAAAGTCGTCCGAGCTAGTAGAACCCGTATCCTCACCCCGTAAAATAGAATATTCTTTGACGATTCTCTCGAACAAAGTCCTATGCATTCGATATTTTCTACGGAAGAGGCGGGGAGGATAGGTCGGTACCTCGGCAAAATAATTTTGCATCAGCTGTTTGTGGCCGAGTGCGCGGTTCCACGGAATGCACAGACGTCCCATAGTGGATCCTTTCCTCTGATCCAGCAGCTTGGCGCGTCCTCCATGTGCTTCATGTCGAACATGAGCAACATCATCTCCGTGTCGTCGTCGTTGAGCAGCTCGTCGAGGTCCGAATCGTCGGAATCCGACGAGGACCAATCGGTAGACGAATCCTCCAAATCCGCCATATGCACATCCTCCGAAACCATCTACCACGGTGAAGCATAGATCAACCTCCAAACACGGCCATTGTACCGGCGAAAACGAAGAGGAACGCGGCGGAATACTCACCGGCGAAAACGGCGGAGAAGACCACGGCGGGGGTGCGGCGGCGCGCGCGGAGGGACGCGGATCTTCGGCGGGGGTGCGGCGGGCGTGGACGCAGCGCGGCGCGGCTCGGCGGGCGGCGGAGGGGGCCGGATCTGAAGGTTTCCGGCGGCGGCGCGCGGGTGGCTGTGGCGGCGGCACGCAGGAAAACGGGTGGGGAAACTGAAATGTCCACGCGCGTTGGCTGAAATGGGATACTGGTTTGGCCCTCTATTTCCACTCCCACCCCGCACAAGTAGGGGGCGAAGAGCCGCCCCGTAATCGAAACTAGAAAAAATCGACGCGGGGCCATTTTTACGGGGCCTGCTAGATGGTCGGGTAGAGCCCAAACCCGTATTTCAGCGGTTATTATACGGGTTTTGCCCTTTTAAAGGGCCTGTTAGGGCATCTCCAACCATGCGACCCAAACGGACGCGTTGGGCCGTCCGTTTTGGGCCGCTTGGGTGGCCGCGCGGACACCCTGTGTCGCACACTGCGTCCAACGTACGGACGCAGCGCATATTCCAATAAAAACAAAGCAGAAAATTAAAAATGTAAATTTAAACTAAATTTCATTAAGCATATGCCCTATTTTGGGAAAATTTGTACATAGCCCAATTTTGGGCAAATAAACTAACAAAAGAAGCCCTCTATATGGGCTTTAAATTTAAAACAAATATAAAAAACCCTAAGCTAGGGTTTGGTCGACGACGCCGTGGCCGCCGGTGCGCCGCCTAGTCCCTGTGGGCGTCGTCGGCGTCGGCGTCGACGACGTCCCCGGGCGGCGAGGCACTGTTGTGGCTCGACCGCGCCGGGGACTCCGGCCATAGAGACCACAACGCCTCCTCCCAGGCGGAATGGGGGTCCGGAGCCGCCCGAGGAAGCGGCACGGCGGCAGCACGGAGTTGCGCCTCCCTCTCCTACCAAGCGAGGCGTCTGGCCTTCTGGCGCCACTCCTCCTCCGCGCGGCGCCTGGCCTCCTGCCGCCGCGCCGCTTCTTCCTCCTGCCGTCGCGCCGCGCTGGCCTGGGCGAACAACTCCCAGGCCTCGGCGTCCTCCATCGCCTGCCGGGCCTCCTCCTCCATCGCGGAGGTGCGAATGGCCGCTTGGAGTTGCGGCCATTTCGCTTCCTCCTCCGCCGCTGAGATGAGCAGAGCGGCGCGGAGGTAGCGGTCCTCCTCCGAGGACTCCGATTTGGGCTGTAGCAGCAGCGGCGCCGGTTACGCCAATGCTGCGCCGCCGCGGGCGGCCTCTCCGATGTGGAGGCCACCGCGGTTTCCTCTGTCCCGCAGCGCCGGCGGCGGATGGCGGCTGCTGCTGGCCTCGTCGTCGTTGGCTCCGGGAGCGAACTGTCGCTTCGGGGCCATGGTGGCGGTTGCGCTCGGGGAGTGGACAGTGGTCCCTCCAGTCCACATTTAATAAGCCTCCCCGATCACCGACAGGTGGGCCCAAGGGAGACGAGCAGCCCAATGACCGGACGCGCCTGGACACCGCGTGTCATCCGCGGCCACGCAAACCTGGCCCAGATTTGGACCGGGTTTACGTCGTTCCGGACGTCGCGGCCATCCGCATTTGCGGTGCGTCGCCGCGTTGAGCCGCGTTTTTGTCCGACTAGACCCATCCGGACGCGCGAGCGCGAGATGGGTTGAAGATGCCCTTAGACATGCTCTAAGAACATGTCTGCCAGTTAGCGTTCACGGACGAACCTCGTCGAACTGCAGTAGGACCCGGATGACGAGCTCGGCGTGTGATTGTTCCGTCGTGGACCATCTCGTCCAGCGCTTCAGTGAGGCTCTTACCAACAGCAGAGCTTCTGCATTGTTGGTGATTGAATCCTTGGTGTATCACAGGTTTTTTTGGCAGATCAAATCACTTTTTTTTTTTTGATAAAGGGTGTTTTATTATTATTCAAGTTCAAGCAATATATCCAGTTTCTGCATAACAAGGATGCACGTAGCCGCTGATAGTTCCAGTTGAAAAAAACCAAAAAAAAAAAGGAGAACACACCCGTACGTTGTCTAATAAAAGGAAGAAAAGCTAGACTGTAGGAGGCAAAATCCTTCTAGTATGCAGCCACCCATGTTGGGTAATAAAGTCTTTCGCCGTTTCCTCTAAGCGTGTAGATACCTCCGTAAATAGGTCGTGATACTCCAAACGCTGAAACGACGACCATGAACGGAGCAACGCCGTACATGGGTAAATGACCTACATAAGAGAAGAATTTTTATTATCAAAAACCTTGTCATTTCTACATAGCCAAAGCGACCATAAAACTGCCATCGCTCCCACTCTGATAAGAACTTTGAACCTAGCATCTACTCCATTTAGCCAATTGCCAAATATATTTGCAACGCGTTTTGGAGGATATAAGGTGGAACCTATCTGAATGATTGACCATATAGATCTAGCGAATTGGCATTGGAAGAACAAGTGTTTTATTGTTTCCTCTTCATGACAGAAAACACACTTAGTACAATCATGCCAGTTACGCTTTGCAAGATTATCTTTAATAAGAATTACACCTCGACAAAGGTACCAAGAAAAAACTTTAGTTTTTAGTGGTATCTTCATCTTCCAAATAGATTTATTATTACCGGTTGAATAGGTTCAATTAAAGCAGAGTACATAGAACCAATAGAGAAAATCCCCTTTTTTGTAAGATTCCAGCAGAACTCATCTAATCCTTGTTGTAGTTGGACATAATCCAATCTCTGTATTAACTCAATCCAAGAGTTCAACTGAGGGCCAATGAGATCACACCTGAATGCTACTGGCGGTGATGATGTTTCCATCATCTTCTGTATAGTATCATGTTTATGTCTCACAATATTAAATAAGGATGGATACTGTTCACTAAGAGTGGTTGTTCCCAACCATATATCCTCCCAGAACCTTATCTCAGACCCATCTCTAATGGAAAATAAGACATGTGGGAAGAAGTATTTTTTAGTTGCCATTATGCCTGCCCAAAAATGCGAATCTCCTGGTTTCCAAACAACCTGCGAGATTGCCTTTGAGCCAACATAATTCCTCCGCAGCAAATTCTACCATACCCCATCCTCGGTTAACAACCTAGCTAGCCATTTACCTAGCAAAGCTCTGTTCTTAACCTCTAGATCATGGACGCCAAGTCCACCTTGATCCTTAGGACGGCAAACGACACTCCATTTTGTCAACCGGTATTTTTTCTTCTCACTATCTCCTTGCCAGAAGAACCTAGATCGGAAATAATCCAATCTATGTAGGACTCCCTTAGGCAGCTGGAAGAAGGAGATCATATACAGTACCAGATTTGTGAGTACTGAGTTAATGAGAACCAATCTTCCACCGAGAGATAGTAATTTACCTTTCCAACTACTAAGTCATTTCTGAAGCCTTTCCTCAACGAATTTCCATTCAGCAAGTGCGAGTCTCCGGTGGTGAACCTGAATGCCCAAATAGCTAAACGGAAAGCTGCCTAACCCACAGCTGAAAAGTTCGGCATAAAGGTTTGCCTCGTCTTGGGCTTCGCCAAAGCAAAACAATTCGCTCTTATGGAAATTTATTTTAAGACCTGACAGTTGGTCAAACGCTGACAAAATTAATTTCAGGTTTGTAGCTTTTTGTAGGTCATGATCCATAAACAGAATTGTGTCATCGGCGTATTGAAGAATTGATAAACCTCCATCAACTAAGTGAAGCACCACTCCTTCAATTTGACCATCAACTTTAGCACGCTCAATTAAAATTGCCAGCATGTCCGCAACAATGTTGAATAACATTGGAGATAACGGATCACCTTGTCGTAAACCTTTTTCTGTTTGAAAGTATCGACCAACATCATCATTTACTTTGATGGCACCGCTTCCTCCAAAAACAAAGTTATTAATTAATGCGCGCCACTCCTTCGAAAAACCTTTCATACGGAGTGTTTGTTGAAGAAACGACCACTTGACTTTATCATAGGCTTCTTCAAAGTCGATTTTAAGGATCACTCCATTCAACTTTTTGCGGTGCAACTCATGGATTGTTTCATGCAATGTAACGACTCCATCTAGGATATATCGTCCTTGCATAAAAGAAGTCTGAGTAGGTCGAACCACATGATCAACCACCGAATTTAGTCTAATAGTAGCGACTTTGGTAAAAAAAAATTAAAGCATACATTTAAAAGACAAATTGGTCTAAACTGTTGGATCCTTTCCGCATCATTAACTTTAGGAAGCAAAATTATTTCTCCAAAGTTGATTCGGAAAAGGTCCAGCTGTCCAGCATGTAGTTCAACGAATAAATCCATCAGATCATTCCTAATAAGATCCCAGAAGTTCTGATAGAACTCTGTTGGAAATCCATCGGGACCTGGCGCTTTATGAAGCTCCATTTGGAAGACCTCTTTTCTCACTTCCTCTTCTGTGTAAGGATTTGTAAGAAAGGCGTTTTCCTGTGGAGATACCTGAGGGATATCATCAATCCTAGATTCATCTAAGGATATAGATGTTTCCTCCGGTGGACCAAATAAGCCTTTATAATATGAAGTAATGTAAGACTTGAGCTGCTCATGGCCCTCAATCAGACCCTCGTCTTGGGTCAGAGAATGAATTCGTTTCTTCCTGTGCCGACCATTGGCCACACTATGGAAGTATCTCGTATTCGAATCTCCTTGAAGAATGAATTGGGATTTTGACCGTTGGTACCATTTGAGTTCCTCTTCTCTCAGTAGTCCTGCTAACTTCGCATTGTATTGACCTTTAAGTTCAATTTCTTGCGTAGTTAGTGGGCGTACTTCGGCGATTGCCTCTAGATCATCAATTGATGAGGAGAGAAAGAGTTTCTCCTGCTTAAGCTGCCCAGCCAAGTGTCTCGCCCATCCACCCAGGTATCTCCGAACCGATCGAAGTTTGTTATTCCATCTTTGGATGGGGTAGACCCAGCGACCGGCTGCTCCCATACCTTCTTAACCATATCTTAGAAACCATCCCTAAGCAACCATCCAAGTTCGAATTTGAACGGTCTATGAGGCGATGGTATTCCAGTTGTAAGTAAATAGGAGCATGATCCGATAAAGACACAATTCGCGGTAGAACTCATACTGATACGAGAGGGAATTTCTGTTTCCAGTCCGAATCCATGAGTACGCGATCTAATTTCTCATAAGTAGGTTTAGGAAGACTGTTAGCACAAGTGAAGTGCCTTCCAACCGTTGCCACTTCTCTTAAGTCCAAACTGTCTATAACAGCGTTGAACATAAAAGGCCAATGGTTGTCGAATCTTCCTTTGCTCTTTTCATGAGGGTATCTTAGCAAATTAAAATCTCCTCCTATAACAGTAGGATATGGATTGTCTTTCGCTAGATTAACCAACTCACGCAGAAAAGCAGGCTTGAAGTTATACTGTGCGGCCCGTAAACAGAAACCAAACTCCAAATGAAATTATCTGATTTATTCTGAATGTGAAGTTTAATGTAAAAATCACCACCCGAATTATCCGGAATTTCCATGGTTGAAGATCGTATTCCTATCAGTAAGCCACCAGAACGCCTCCTAGGTGGACGGGATACCCAATCAAAATCTTCCCCGCCTGAGAGGCGATTTAGAAAATTCGTTGAGTGATTCCGTTTACCTATCTCGGAGATGGCCACAAAATCTAAAACATAGTCTCTGATGGATTCATCGATGTGTAAGTGTTTAGCCAAGTCTTGTAGACCTCTGCTATTTAAACATGCCATTCATTTAGAAACTGTTGTAGATTTTTTTCACCCTAGCTTTTTTATTAGGCCAAGCGTTCCTTTTAATTTGGGAGGCTCTGGATTTACGATTTGTTGCTTGTAGTTCAAAATAGGAACTACGCATCGCGTCATCCGTACCTACCTCTAAAACCTCTCCAACAAGTTGTGTGAGAAGCTGGCCATCCGTGATGGCGTACGCTTCATCATCATCAACTATAGTCGGAGGGGGAGAAGACATAGTTCCAGACATAGGAGTGAATTTTAATCTATCAAACTCCAAATGTTTAAGAACTTTAGTCGAAACTGAAATAGCATACAAAGAAGTACCCAAGGAGACACCAACACTATTGAGTTTGGCGGAAACCTGAGGTGTAGAAAAAGATAAAAAAGATGTAGAACATTTATCCATACCCTTGTCATCGAGGTTAGCAACCGCCTTACGACGCATAGCCTTGGTCACGGAGTGCTCATCCGTGGCCGAAGCGCCGTCAGCAGCAACTCCATAGCGCATACTACGCCGTGTCGGAGTCTGCTTGCCGGCGTTGGAGATAGTGGCGCTTTAGAGGAGGGTATAGGCGAAGCAGGCGTAGGATCTAGCCCACCACGTGCGGCCGACGGAGACCTCTGCGTGTCGGCGAGCGTAGCGGCCAGCCATGACCGCGCCTGAGCAGCACCCGCCGAAACATGTTGCGCGCCTGGCGAGCGTGGCACAGTGGGTGCGGACGGCCGTAGCTAATCGGCAGCGTCCAAGGCCGACACGGCAGTGCCCGACGCGGCTGCGCTCTGAGCCAACTGACCAGCGCCGTGGACGTGCAGCCGCTCGTCGCGCTCCACCGCGGTCAGCTGAGCCTGCTGCGAGCCAGCTCACACCGTAGCCGCAGACAACTCCGACCGGTGAGGCTGAGCAGCGCACTGCTGCCCCGCCGGACCCCCAGGTGGTGCTGCCGCACTGGAGACGGCGTCGGTCTGCGGGTATAGGGGAGCAATGGCATTCAACCCAACACCGCAAGGAGACAAGGAGGCAACGCCTCCTGTAAAAGAATCCGAAACAGCCCCAACGGACTCTAAAGAAGACGAGCTCGAAGCCGCTCTCCTATCGACGGTCGGCGTCGTGCGCCCTAGGGTGCACACACGTCCACGTGTAGGTCTATCAAGCCTCGGAGACATCGCATCACCCTGGAACGTAGCGGTCGCACCCACAGACGGAAACCTCGACCCCCGAGCCGCAAGTGTAGGACTAGTCCGCCGCAGTCTATCGACAATCTCAATAGCCTTGGGAGTCTGAGGTTTTGGGTTGAAAGGAGTGAGAGCCACAATAGCCGGCACAGAACGAGTACCACCAGCGGTCTGGGACCCTCCTCCACCCACCGCCCCTTGGGGAGCCAACGATGTAGACGGTCCAACACGAGCCTCCGATGTATCCATAGCATCCTCATCTCCAGCGTCATTCCCATCGCCTTCATCATCTGTGTCATCCTTCTTTATCCAGATCAAAGGAATAAAATCAGGCTCTGGTACATAGTCCTCGGGCTCTCTACGGAAACGAAACTCGAAGGCCTTTAGCTTAACCACTACATCAGATTTGATGATCTTCCCCGAGTCAGAAATCTTCTCAAGTACTTTAGCATCAATCATAGCCACTTGTATGCGAACCACTGCTCTGCGTCTGAGGCTAAGAAGGTCAACATCAACCGTGTTTCCCAGCAGCGAACCCACGGACCAAAGTCCTAAGAAATGACTCAACGTACGAGGAACTCCATCCACATGTAACCACACCTTATGTAGCTCGAATTTGTGCGGTACTTCCGAGGACTGCCAAGCTGAGATAGTCATGGTGGAACTGAAACCTGGTACTGCAACCTGAATGCCATCTACCCTGTCGAGGTCCTCGAAGGAAGGGACACTGATTAGGAATCTGAGCTCATCAGAAGGTACAGCCTCCCATTTCCATCCTGGACGGTCTGAGCACCGCCTCGCCACCTGCTTGGCAATCACTTCAGCTGGCACAACATCTCCAACCACGAGAACAAGAGCTACTGGTGACTAAGAGGGCGCAAGCGCGTCATTAACCACAGAGTCAGGAATCGTTGTGAAGTAAGTCTCCAACAGTCCAGCCCCAGTAACATAAGCAGAAGGGCGTGGCGCTCTAAGCACAAGACAACGTAAAGTCGGATGAGCAATCTTATCACAAAAGTAGCAATAGTGTTTGACCCTACGGTCTTCGGTGGCATGAGAACGGTCAGAACATTTTGAGCACCACACCGCCTTCTTTACCTTAGCCGCAACCTTAGCTCCATCAACGACATCCAATGTGGTGGTGACCTGCTGGGGCACTGCCGGAGCAACATCCTGTGTCTGCACCTGCATGGCCACCCCCGTCTGTTGTGCCAATAACTGCTGCTGAGGAACCGCAGGCTGCTGTGGAACCGCAGGCTGCTGTGGGAAACCTTGCGGAACAAAGGGGTACTGATACATATTAGGATGACCCAACGCTTGCTGCACCTGACCCTGGAACTGTACGGCCTACCCCTGGTTCCGCTGAGGAAGAGCTTGTGAAGGAGCGCCACTAGACGCCGCGCCGGCAGCAACCCCGGCCTTCTTCTTCTTGTTCTTTCGTTTCGGCGCCCAGCGCATATGGCTGCTGCATCGGGAATCCCTAGGCCAGCTGCTGCTGAAAGTTAGGCACCGCCTGCTGCAAGAACCCCGGCGCCGGCTGCTGCTGCCCTGTGACGCCGTACGGAGGACGTGCCGGCGGCACAAACCCCGGCTGCCCCGCCCCGTACGCGAACCCGTAGGCCGGCTGCAGCGGTCGGGGATGACCCTGCGTCCCAGGGGCATGGGTACAGGGGAATGCCGTGGCTGTGGAGCGAAGCCAGGACCGGCGGGACGTCCACCCCCCTGCGGCACCGAGGAGGCAGGGGCGGCGCCACGAGGCGGCGGCTGCTCCGCCATAGCGATCGGAGGGTGTGAAGCTAACTCCGCAAAGGAGGGGAGCCGCAAGGGCCTCCACCCGCGGCGGAAAGGCGATGCGGCCGAAAAGAAGACCGCCGGTGCCGGGGAGAAGACGCCGGCCGCCCCCAACGATCTCAACGACGATGGCGACGAAGAGGGAGTCGGTACCGTCCCCGAGGTTGACGAAGAAGACGACGGCGATGAGGGGCCTGGGGTTCAAGAAGAGCTTGGAAGGGAGACCGAAGATGACGACCTAGGCGCAGGCGATGGCAACGGCGACGAAGACCTTGGCGAATCGTTGTTGGCAGTTGAACGAACGTGGGGTGGAGACTCGGGACACGCAGGAGGGTTCACCGACCGATCCCTCCACATGAATCGCATGGTTTGGCCCAAACCGGCCCACATCCACCCTGCATGCGAACCTGGCCCACCTCCATGAAGTTGGTTTGAAATCCCCGCTGATGACGCCTCCGATGCAGTAACCGTCGCCATCGTCTCCGGGGACGGGAAGAAGTCGGCGATGATCGGCGGTGTAACTCGACGACGCGGAACTGGCCCACGCTAGACCCCCGCACGCGGTTTCCTCTGCATTGTGAAGCCTAGCGCTGATGGAGATCCGGCGTTCTTCTCCGTCAAGGTGACCGCTGTAGCAACCCTCTTCCCCTCCGACTTCGGCGAGACCTTCTCTCCGTCCGACCTGCACGACAAAGAACACATAGATGCCATACCTTCGGACGCCGGCGACTACCTTTCCCAGAACCTAGAAGCTGGGGTCGGGTAGCCAATGTCCACCCAAAAATCCTGAGCCAGTTCTTCGTCTGTTCGCCGGCCTCGGCGCACGACGGTGGATCACTCTGGCGCCTTTGGCGAACCGACGACCGCCATAGCCGCCTCGTAAGGTACATCAGAAGCGCCATCGTTGGAGGAGTCCTCGGCCACGTCCTCGATCAACACATCAAACCTGGAACCACCGCCCGAGGAAGAAGACGTAGCCGTAGCCGACGAACCGCAACCACCGGCCAGATCTCCCGGTGCGAGAGTGAGCCTACGTTTTTTGACCAAAAGAACCACCACTAATCATGCACTTGTCTGTGGGTTGTGTACTGTGTAAAATTAACTGTGGGCTGTGTGAAAGTCTTATAAGCCATTTGGTAAAACTAGCTATCTGAACTGTGGTTGTGAGGTAAATTTCTGCAATACCCCTAAAGAGCTGAGAGATTGTTTATGGACCGTTTGGTGACCTTATTACATGTTAACCTAGCTACAAATGATTATTTGGTTCAGTCGGTAGACGCCTGAAGGCGTGTCCTCCATGTGTAATTATTTGGTTCATTGGTTCAGTCTGTAGATGCCCGAAGACCTTCCTTCCCGTGTAATCTAGCCGCAAATCATCTAGTTGTGGGCTGTCTTTATTGTTTTCTGTTAAAGACTGGACATGTTTCTGGCCCAAGTGGCCCAAACCCATATGTGTGCTGACCTATAAAAGGAGGGAGCTGGAGGAGAGCTAACCCTAAGACAGAAAAAACCACACCAGCCGCCAGGGACCAAGGGAGAGGAGGTGAGCTGCTGCTCCATCACCAAGAGGAGGTGAGCTGCTGCTCCAACATGGTATCAGAGCAAGGTGGCAGTGGGGCCTGAAGGGAAGCCGATTCAGGCAGGGAGTGGGTCTGCGCGGCGGAGAGGAGACGAGGTGATGCTGCGTGCAAGGGGAAGGAGAAGGACAAGCTGGATTGTGGTTCTTGCTGCTACGTGCAGCTGCTCGTCCAGGAGTGAAGCAGGGGTGGTGGTTTCTCAAGTTGTGTGTGCCTGCAGCTGGTGAAAGGAGGTTGCTGGTAAGCGTGCCCCGAAGCTGTTTGTTGTTTTTGCTGGGTGAAGGTGACAGTGCAGATGGGTGAGCCCAAAGGCCTTGCGGAGGCTCTCGAGCAGCTCACGCTGTTTCTCTCAAAAGGGGGTGGCTCTGAGGCCATTGTTCCCCGTCAAGAAGTGGTTCAGAAGATTGACCTATCACCCACAGACATCAAGCTAGAGGGGGTTACCAACTATCTGAGTTGGTCTCGAAGGGCAATGTTGGTTGTGGAACAGAAAGATCTTGATGGGTACTTATTGGGGACTGTCAAAGAACCAAGAGACAAGACTAGTGCTGAGGGAAAGAAGTGGAAAACCGTCAACTCTCTGCTTATTGGGTGGCTGTTGAACTCGGTGGTGCCTATCAGACTTGGCGCTCTCAACTCACACGATAATGGCGATCAAGAGATGAACTCAGAGAGGAAGAAGGACACGGGAATTTTTTGTGCAGTGATCAACTTACCGCTTTTCTGTTGTTCTCTTCTATTTATTTGGTTGTTACAGAAATGCTAACTGAAACCACAAAACCAGGAGCACGATCAGGCGTCCGACACTGCCATCCCAACGTCACCTGAACGAGTCCCACTAACGCCGCCATGATCGCATGCTTCGTGCCATCCCACGATGGATCAGGGCGTCGATTCTATCTTATCTAGACTGAGTCGCAGCTCAGGTTATTATCAAAGCAAAACAAAGAAAGAAAATGCAAATGACAGAAAACCTCTAAAACGATTTTCACTGTCTACCTATCTAAACTGAAACTGTCGAGGCGAGGCAGCTGTTAAGCAACATTCTCCCCCTTAATCAGTTGCCGAGACCAACGACACCAAGCTTTGCGCGCAGCTCCTGAAACTTGGGCTTGGGCAACGCCTTGGTCATGATGTCTGCCAGTTGCTCGCCGGTGGGTACATACTCCACGGCGATCTTTCCCTCCTGCACACACTCCCGAATATAGTGATATCGGGTGTCAATGTGCTTACTCCTCTCGTGGAAAACTGGATTCTTGCAGAGCTGAATCGCTGACATATTGTCGATGAACAATGGAGTGTCTTTGCCTGTTTCTCCCAGGAGTTCACCTATCATCCGTGTGAGCCACACACTCTGACATGCCACTGCCGTTGCAGCCATATACTCAGCTTCTCACGAGGACAACGCAGTCACCTTCTGTTTCTGCGACTGCCAACAGACTGCGCTCCCCCGGAACCTGAAGATCATCCCTGAGGTGCTCTTCCTGTCATCAACATCGCCGACATAGTCTGCATCATTGTATCCAACAAGTTGCAGCTCCTTTGTCCCTCGCTTGTACTGGCACCCGAAGTTCAGAGTCCCAGCCACGTATCTGAGCAGATGCTTGACGGCTGCCCAATGCTCCGTTGTGGGGTTTTCCATGAATCCGCTGATGTACCCTACTGCAAAGAAGATATCCGGCCTGGTGTGCACCAGGTATCGCAGGCTGCCAACCATACTCCGATACAATGAAGCATCGACGGATGGATTCTGACTTTCCTTACTCAGCTTCAACCTTGGTTCCATGGGCACTGGTACAGGGTTGCATCCAAACAGTCCTGCCCTTTCCACCAGCTTCGCTGCGTACGCGGTTTGCTTGATGGTGATTGCTTCTGCAATTCTGCACCTTGATGGACTTCGATGCCGAGGTAGAAGCTTAGCAACCCCAGGTCGCTCATGGAGAACTTGGTCTTCATCTGTTCCTTGAACAGCTTCTCGCTTCCAACGCTCCGCACATACACAACATGTTCAGATGGGCTGCGCTGGAAACCGAGCGACAACAACGTGTCGTCCAGCTTGATATTCCAGGCGCGCGGAGCTTGGCGGAGGCCGTAGAGCGCTTTGGACAGGCGCACAACACCTTGTCCTCCTCTACATCACGCTCGAAGCCAGGAGGTAGTGTGACATAAACCTCCTCCTCGAGCTCTCCATTGAGGAAGGCAGATTTGACGTCGAGGTGGTGTACGCTCCAGCACTCGTGAGCTGCAATGGCGAGTAGCAACCGCACGAAGTCGAGGCGGGCAACTGGTGCGAAAGCCTCCTCGAAATCCACGCCGGCTCGCTGCACGTACCCCTTGGGGACGAGCCTCGCCTTGTGCTTCACCACCACACCAGAAGAGTCCTTTTTCAGCTTGAAGACCCACTTCAGGCCTATCGGCCGTTTTCCAGCGGGCAACGTCGTCAGAGCCCATGTTCCGTTCTCCTCAATGGACGCCAGCTCGTCCATCATTGCAGCGCGCCAGGCAGCGTGAGGTTCTGCCTCGGTGAACGTGCTTGGTTCCTCCACTGAAACAAACAGCAAGGAGTCTGAACCTCCCACGTCAATGTCGTCGTCGTACACGCTCTCTAGGGTGCGATATCGCCGCGGTGCTTCCTCCCCCCCGAGCTCAGAGTCTGAGGTAGCACCCGACGGTGGCGAGACGTAGCCATGGGCAGCGTCCTGCTCCTTGTATGTTGTGGCGGTGCTCGACGCCGGCGACGCTGATCCTGGCCCCGTGGAGGGTCCAGAGTCTTCTGGGAGAGGCGTGGTCGGCGATGCTGGTGAGGAAGGTTCCGTCACGTCGTGGGCGTGCCCTTGCGGGATGAGCCCAAGCCCGGCGGACACCGCATCCTCCGTGTCGATGACGAACGTGCCGCGCCCCAGCTGCTCAGCTCCCCAGTCCCAGCTTGCCGCCTCGTCGAAGATGGCATCGCGTGTGATGTGCACACGCTTCGCCACCGGATCGTACACGTTCCACGCATTGGGGCGGCCATTCTCGTAGCCAATGAAAATTGTACGCAAACTGCGATCATCGAGTTTCTTCAGGTTTGGCTTGGTTACCATAGCGTGCGCGATGCAGCCGAAAGTGCGGAAGTAGCTCACGGTCGGCTTCTCTCCGTGCCACGACTCGTACGGTGTCGCGCCCTGCACGGACTTCGTCGGTGCACAGTTCAGCAAGAGCACGGCGGTGGTGACCGCTTCTCCCCAGAACTCATTTGGCATGCCTTTGGACTTGAGCAGGCAGCGATCCGTGCCACCACCGTCTGATTCCGCCGCTCGACAACCCCGTTCTGCTGAGGAGAATATGGAGCGGTGAGGTGCCGACGACCACCGCGATCGGTGCAGTACTCGCTGAACTCTGTGGAGTTGAACTCCCCTCCACGATCCGTCCGGAACACACGCAATTTCACGCACGTTTCCACCTCGACGCCTGCTTGCCAACGTCTGATCGCCATCGACGCCTCATCCTTGCTCCTCAATAGGACAAGCCACATGTACCTGGTCTTGTCATCCACCAGGAGCATGAAGTAGCGCTTGCCTCCATGGGTCGGTGGAGAGATTGGCCCACAGAGGTCACCATGCACCAAGTCCAGCCGCTCGTACGCCCTGTACTTCGCCGTGGCGGGGAAGGATGCGCGCCGCTGCTTGCCAACGAGGCACCCGTCGCAGATCTCGTCAACGTGCTCGATCGTGGGCATGTCGTGCACCATGCCATCACGACCAAGCTTGCGCATTGACTCGAAGTTGAGGTGGCCATATCGCGCATGCCACTTCCATGCCTCCTCGCCGGCCGAGGCTGCTAGGCAGATCGGGCGTGTGACCTGCAGCGCAGTGGTGTACAGGAGATTCCCAGTTCTGGGCACCCTGGCGATGAGCTCCTCCTATCGATCGCGCACGACCATGAAGCCACCCTTTACCAGGGCGGAGCATCCCACCTCGTCGAGCTGGCCGACGGAGACGATGGAGGTTTGGAGCCGAGGGATGTAGTACACCCTCGACAGTACGCGGTGACGCCCTTGGTGCGCGACGAAGACGAAGGTCACACGTCCCTTGATGTCCACCACAGATCCATCACCGAAGCGCACGGTGCCGGAGACGTTCCGATCAAGCTCGGAGAACACCGTGGAGTTGCCGGTCATGTGGTTCGATGCGCCCGTGTCCATGTGTCACATGGGGTCCTTGGCGTCGTCCTCAGCGCCGAGGCAGACCGTGGCGCGCTCCTCGTTCAGGTGGACGACGGCGTCGTCGTCCGTGAGTGCTTCCCCCTCCTGGGGAAGCAGCAGTGCCATGAGTAGAGCGGGATCGGCATCATCCGCCTCAGCAACGTGGGCCTCAGCTGCGGCGCCCTCCTCCCGCTGCTTCTTGCGACACTCACGGGCCCAGTGGCCCGCTTTGCCGCAGTAGCGGCAGCTGCCTTCGCGCCGTGGTGCAGTTTTGTTGTTGCCACCAGCGCGGTTTGCGTCCTTGCTGCGGTCGTGCTACTTCCCGCGCGGCTTCTGGCTCCCGCTCGAGCCGCCGCCGGGAGAGCCACGCCCCGCGCGCGATCTCCACTCCTCCTCAGTGAGGAGCAGCTGGGTCCCTGTAATGTCCCAGGTTTAGAGACAATCGAGGGATAGATTTTAGAAAGGGATGTGCATTGCATTGCAAATTCTGGGGAAATTTCGCGCTTTTAAACAAAAACTGCATCGAAGGGGACAAGTTTCTCTCTCGACACCTTACAGGGTTAGGGTTTCGAGAGTGCGACAAACCTGTTCCTTATTCAACTAAACTAGGGTTTTGAGAAGAGAGGGGAGAGTTTGCATCACAACCTTAAGTTGCATGATTAAACTCTATGTTAAGTTGTATGATTGAATTCAAACCAAATTTGAATTTGAATTTCAAATTCAAACATCAATTGGATATCACATAATTCAAACTTAAGATAATTTAATAAACAAATATCATTTAGCAAGATTATAAATAATACAATAATTATTTAAAGCCCATTAAGGAAAACTTGAGCTTTATTGATAATCTCACATTATACATTGTCAATTACAATATTCAGAATTGAAATAAATGAATTATTACAACATTACACAAATTGGGATAAATAGAAAATGAAGATAAAAGAAAAGTACAAGTATGAATCTATCCTAAATACTACAATGTGAATATCATCTAATCTTGAGCTTGAAGATCATCATGTCCATTTGATCATCATTTTGAACCTGCACATAAACACAACAAACACAGGTTATGCCAAGTGGCATAGCCACTTGGCAGGTTAGAAGGAAAATGGAAATGAAGAGGATATGATCAACTCTGCCGAGCTGATCCTCTCACAGCCAAGTTCAAAGCATCAGGTACACACACACACACACACAGGCAGCTCACACTGCATAAGTGCATGCTGAACAACACACAAGCACAGAGAGGAGTCATCAAATGTGGCCAGGCCTTGTTGTCGACCAGGAGGGCAAAGCCAGGGAAGTATAAAACCTTTTCCACAGTAAACCCTAGCTCATTCATCGACAAGCAGCAGGGTAAGCCACCAGATAGCAAGAACATTTAGAACAGGAAGAACTTATAGCCAGCAACACCATCCAGAAACAGTCTTATCAAAGAACTGTTTTCTGTTGAGCATCAAACCATGAAGTAGATCAAGCACAAGCCACTAGGAGGAGCAGGGCAAGCACTGAAACCAACCAGAAGCAATCCTCTACAACAACAAAACCATCTAGGAGCTGGAGTGAGGTATAAATCAAATCAGCCTGAGCAAAACCTTGGTTTGCTCATAAACAAGCATCTACATATGTCACAACAGCCAAAAGAGGGTAGAACCCTGTTTGTGTCATCATCTGGCTGTCTAGCCATTTGGTGCAAGCAAACATAGGGAAAGCCAGGAGGAAACCAACCCAAGGGAACACTGGTTATACCAAACTAGTGGTTTAACCAAAGAAATCCAGCATGGATAGGAACTTAAGTAGCCAGCCCAACTCACCTAGCACTAAATGGTTCACTAACCATCAGACAGATAGACAAATGATGTCTATTCTTGTTTGTCAACAGCAAAGGTCACTGAAAAAACCAACACTGAATTGTCCAGTGAGGTATTCACTAAGTCACAGTAAGCCAACAAAAGGGTGGGAGCTTCCTGAACAGCAAAGAGTTGCTGTTGAGGCCACCTCAACCACATAACTGGCCAACCAAGCCACCCATCCTCACCCAGAGGGTTCAGAGTGAGCTAGGGTCCCCAACAAGTGTTGGCATCCCTCTAGCTCTACCAAATCATCTGTTATGATCATCACTGCAGGGCAGTTCACATCATTTATCTAACTAAGCAATCAGAACTACATAGATAAATGAAATAGTCAAGCTATTTATGCACAGAGTCTTGCTGATGATCCAAGGGATCATTACAAGCATCCACTGATGCTTGGACAAGCACCAGCATACACGAAGCCAAGCCTGTGTGATACACACACAGACCGAGTGGACCTCGGTGAGGCACCGACAACAAAGAGCAGTTTCTACAAACAGTCGGTGATCATATGACCACCGGAAGCTTGTAAGAGCATGCTACGACATGCTAATCATCAAGTATAGCACCAATACATGTCCGGACAAACTGAATTGACCACGGAAGCTGGAACAATGGCATAGCGGATAATCAAATAAGCTAGATATGATAGTAACCAATAGCAGTTCATCAAGAGATAGAGCCGTGCAAGCACAGCCTATGCTCAATGGAGCAGTTCCATGAATTATATCACACAGGAAGGCACACCAGAGGCACTGACTCTTGCAAACTTGCAAGGATTGCACACTGCAATCAAGCCAGTGCAGCATATATAAACACACTTGAATAATTGGCAAGTACATCATCAAGAATAGAAGCACAGGGAAGCAGCAGTCAAGAACATGCATGAATACAGAAGAAATGGCCACATCAGCAGCACACGCATAAGCAGTAGAGCAGCAACATAAGCTATGGCCATGGCAGTAGAGCAACAGCAGCAGCTAGCCAGAAGCGCCGCAGTAGCACACATGCAAGCACATCAAGCACAAGCAGTAGAGGTAGGCCAGCGGCGGAGCTAGTCGAACAGGAGCAGATGGAGCAGAGTGAGAGAGAGAGAAGAGGCGTAGCGCACTCACCGGTGAGGTGAGCCAGCGAACACGGCCGTGGCAGCCACAGCGGCACACGTCGGGCGAACGGCGACGCCAGCCAGGCCAGGCCGCGGCGGAGAAGCAGCACCAGCACCACCACGGCGAGGCTCGCGGTGGCGTCACGGCGCCAGAGGCGCCAGGGAGAAGACCACGGCTTCTCCAGCGCACGGCGGCGATGAACGCCGAAGAGCCTGGCACACTGGAGGGTCGAGGTCGAGCGAACGGGAACGCGAGCGTCAGATCGACGCGGACCACCGTGTACGCCGTCGAGAGGCGGTTCAGATCCACCTAACCTCACCGGCGGCGACGGCCGGAGTTGGCCGGGAGTAATTCGGTGAAGGGGCGGCGACGCGGGATCGCCGCGAGCCCGTGAGGGCTAGGGTTCGTGCGCGAGTGGGGGAGAAGGGGTCGGTGCGACCGACCGAGCCACGAGTGGCTCGGGTGAGGGTTAACCCGCTGGGCCGCACGACGAGTGGGCCCAGGGGCAATTCAGTCATTTCATAATTCCAATAAATACAAAAACTTTGAAATTATATAAGAAATGTTTAATAGCTCTAAAAAAATAATTAAAAATATGAAAATAGATCACCATAAAATTATTTATCATAATAAAATATAAAGGGGAATTTTTGAAGACAATTAAGAATAAGTCTTCATTTGATGATTTAAATAATCATTTAAATCACACATATAATTTTCAATAATAAAAATAAGTCCATTCATGCATTTGGACTTTAAAAACACCTTGACAACATTTCAAGGTTGTATATTACTTTAAATCAAGTATCCCCAAATTATTCTTAGTAATAACCTCTTACATGAAATAATAACGACATCGGAAGGGGGGGACAAACCCTAAAAGCTGGAACCATGCATAATTGCTTCTTTAACCATTGCCCTTATCGGACAATGATGCTATTTTTCAGAACCGGAGGACAAGGGTCGAGTCCACACCATCCAACCGCAAAACTTTGCGGTGTTCGAGCAAGTTCATCGCTTGCTCATGTCATTTGAGTATCTTTATCAAATTACTTGCAAAGTACTATGATTACCACTATTGCATAAAAACCAAAACCACTACTTTCATAACTATGAATATGACTATGTGGTTGGCAATGGAACCATGGATTGTGTTGATATGGTGGAGGTTCCATTGCAAGGGTTAATATCCATCTAGGATTAACAACAAATGTCGTCCAGTGATTCTTGTGCCGTAATACCCGTGTTAACCATAAGATCCGGAGTGGGACGGAGTAGTCAAAAGTGTTTCCACCTCTCGTTCATCAACGGATGCGCTCTACCGTAGACACTTGTATCTGTCAGGGCAAGCGGTAGGCTGGGGAAACCTTAAGTCCCCACGGTATTGCGGTCTATGATGGGTTGCAGCTACCGACGAAGGAGTTTGGTTAACGAGTCCCAAACTGTTGTCGTGGTCGGGGTCCACCCGTGAGTGGGAATAATGGGACCGGCGAGGACCCAGGGTCGGGGTATGCAACAAAAGGGTGGGTGTTCGAGGTAGCGGAGGAACATGATTGGCTAGACCTTATACCGGGCCTCACACCATAGGAAGTGTGGACGGGAAAGCTGCCCGGTTGGCACCAAGGTTAAGATCTCTTATGGGTAAAGCAACACACCTCTGCAGAGTGTAAAGAACATTGACCTGTCACTCCCTGTTCCGGGATATGGAACTACGAACTCGGCCGGAAAGGAGCTCCATGAAATTCTAGTAAACCGGTGAAGGCTGACGGACATAGCTCTTTGAAATAAAAGCAATCTCTTGAAGAAATGTTTATCAAAACCTGCATTGGTATTAGACTTTCTGGTCTAATGCTATAGCTAGTGCATTAAACACCTCTTTCCTATAATGAACTTGTTGAGTACGCTCGTACTCATCCCACTCTTAAATCCCTTGCTTAGATTGTCTGAATCGTACGGAGGAGGACTACGACAACCTCGAAGGAGCCGAGATCATCGGTTATGAAGAACCAGACCTCTCGGGAGGTATTGAAGGCGTAGACTACCTCATAGTCTACGGAACCGGGGAGACTTCAGGAGGAGATCAAGCCTAGAAGCATCGAGTAGTAGTAGTGGCCGAGCAGCACGAACTCGTTATACCTAGCTGCTCGAGATAATAAATGTATAACTTAATGAGACTTCTATATTGTAAGTTAAGTTGGGTTCGCCTCGAACCCGGGAGTATTCCTCTTAGGACCCAAGAGGAGCTCCGAGACGATATGTGTATTATGCTTGTAATAATAAGTGAATGAGTTATGGACCTGCTATGTTCTGTTGTACTACTCTGAGGGATGTAATATTTGCGGAATGGTACTTCGTGAATGTTATATCAACGACTGGCATACTACAACATGCAGTGGTATGCAGGGTCACCACAGTCCCTCCTTCCTCCTACTCCTGTTCGTGCTGCTCCTCGGCGGCCTTGAAGCGCCCGACGAGCTCCTTGATGGACGTGGTGTCCAGGTCTACGAGATTGTCGATGGAGCAGGCCAGTTGAGAGAATCTCTTCGGTTCGATGCGAAGCCACTCTGCATGACCCGCTTGTCGGAGATGGGGTCGCCCATCTCGCCAAGCCTCGCCGTGAATCCTGTCAGGCGCATAGCCAATTCATCAACAGACTCACCGGGCTTGTGGTGCAGGTTCTCGTACCCCGTTCGTAGGGTCTGAGCCTTGGCATCGCGCACCTTCTCCGATCCAGCGCGTAGCTTCCGGATCGCGTCCCACACGTCGTGTGCGGACTTGTGCTTCCGCAGCACCGGCAGCATCTCTGGCGGGACTGATTTGTAGATCAGTTCCAGGGCGCTGCGGTCGTTGCGATAGCTGCACTCATCCTCGAAATCTTCTTCTCCCTGGATAGCGGGCCACAGGCCCCGAGCCTGGAAGCTCACCTCCATGAGGAGGCTCCACTCCACGTAGTTGGAGCGCATCAGAGGCGGCACGTTGGAAGAACCCGCCACGACCGGCGCGTATGGCCGCGCCACCGCCAGCTCGCGCCCCTTGGCGGCTGTGGATGGGTCCCGAACCCTTGCGCGCGGCGACTTGCTACCGTCGTCGTCCTTGCTTTTATTTCCGATGTGTCACCTGGTGCCATGCGGATCCAAAGCCCTAGGCTCTGATACCACTTGTCAGACTTGGCGCTCTGAACTCACACGATAATGGCGATCAAGAGATGAACTCAGAGAGGAAGAAGGACACGGGAATTTTTTGTGCAGTGACCAACTTACTGTTTTTCCGTTGTTCTCTTCTATTTATTTGGTTGTTACAGAAATGCTAACTGAAACCACAAAACCAGGAGCACGATCAGGCGTCCGACGCTGCCATCCCAACGTCACCTGAACGAGTCCCACTAATGCCGCCATGATCGCATGCTTCGTGCCATCCCACGATGGATTAGGGCGTTGATTCTATCTTATCTAGACAGAGTCGCAGCTTAGGTTATTATCAAAGCAAAACAAAGAAAGAAAATGCAAATGACAGAAAACCTCTAAAACGATTTTCACTGTCTACCTGTCTAAACTAAAACTGTCGAGGCGAGGCAGCTGTTAAGCAACAGTGCCCTCCATTGGGCGTTCCGTGGAGGGGTTGTCCACAGCTGCTGAAATATGGAAGACCTCGTCCTACTCTGGTAAGGGCAATGTCATGCTCATTGCTCAGATTGATGTGAAGATTCGCCATCTCCGCCAGGGGGACATGACAGTGATGGCATATGTGGCAGAGCTGCAAGCCTTATGGGCTGATCAGGATAACTGTGACCCTCTCGAACTCTATGATGCAGCCTCCATCGAGTCAGGGCAAAAGTGGATAGCGCGCAGGCGTGTGCTCAAGTTTTTGGAGGGGCTAAGTAAGTGCTTTGATGGTAGAAAGGCATCTCTGCTGCACCACACCTCCTTGCCCACTCTTAATGAGGTCATTGCAGCAATGGCTCAAGAGGATGTGCAGCTCTCTCTGGAACCAGCAGATGAGAAAGTTGCGTCAGCTCCAACGTTTGCTGTGACCGAGCGTAGAGAGTGGAAAGAGACTAGGGACTGTTTCATTTGTGGGGAGACTGGTCACCTGAAGTGGTACTGCCCAACTCATGGTAGAGGCAGGGGATATAACAGAGGGGGAAGTAGCAGGATGTCAGGAGGCAGAGGTGGATACTCAGGACGTCAAACTGCTAGAGGTAGAGGGGGACACGCCGGAAACTCCGGTGGTCAGAGTGCACACATGGCGACTGAAGTGGACAATGGGACGTCAAAGGATGCAGAAGTGGATGGTGCTGCCTATGGAAACTTTGCTAACTTGGTCTCTGTAGCGACCCAGGAAAATCCCCATAATAGAATTGCTTGTTATTTTTCTTTTGTATATCATCATGGCATATGCATCATATCATCCACATTTTAACTAAATAAAATTATTTTATAAATCATCCTTTGTCTTTTATTTTAAGTAAACCCTAACCTGGCAGCCCATCTTTTCTTTCTCCCATGGGCTCTTCTTCTTTCCCTGGCCTTTTTCCCTCTCTTCCTTCCTCTACTCGGCAGCCCAGACTCCCAGCCCACTCCTTCTTCTGGTCCAGTCCAGTTCTCTCTCACGAAGGGGTATGCCCCTTTTTCTTCTTGTGGTTGTCGTCTTCTCCATGGTGCGGGCACGCACCTAGCGTGAGAGCCCCTGTGGTCCTCCCCTCTCACCTGCTCCCTCCTCCCCCTCCTTTAAGTATCCTCGAGAGCTCCACCCTAACCCTAGCTTCCATCCTTCCTCTACCGCGCCGCGCAAGCCTTCCTCCCACCGGCCAGGTAGCAGGCCGCCTCCCAGATCGAGCCCAAACCCTCTCTCCGTCTTTTTATTTATTTGCAAATCTGTCTATTTTATATCTTTCGAACTATAACTTCAAATAAAAAGTGTTATATATGAAAATTGATCAGAAAAATGTGTTGAACATGAATATGCCATCCATTCATCTGTTTGCATCTCGCATCATGTCGCGTCGTGATAGTTTGTGTATTTGACCTCACATATATGCGGAGTATTTCGGATATCCACCTAGGGTTTCTCCGCTCCGTTTAAATTTGATGTAGCTCACCCCTGTCATGTTATGCCATGCTAATCAACCCTTAAATTTGTCAGTAGAAAATGCAACTCCAATCTTAATTGTTTGCCCGGGGTTCTGACTCCGATTAATTTGGGTAAGATGCATTGCACCATCTTTGCCATGTCATGCATATCATCTCGATCATGCTGGATCTTCTTTATCCGTAGTAGTAAGACTTGCATACGTTGTGTGTTCCAGCATTTGCTTCTTCCCGGATAGGATCGCGAAGTGGTGCGGCGAGATACGACAAGTTCTCCGGATGTCCCTCGGGAAGCTTTAACAGGCAAGCATTTCCCTTATACTCCTGGCTCTGCAGAAGTCGCTCACCTATTTTATTTTGCCTTCTCCCTCATGCTAGCCTTAAGTTGCGTTCTTGTCACGTGTCCCTTCCACTTGTTACCTCAAGCAGCCCATATTGCCACCACCAACCACCAACCTCCTACAGCTGTTGTTTGGTTATCGGGTCTGCCCTGCGAGTCGTAGTGCATGCTAGTGCTGTTTATATTCGTTACCGTTACCGCTACCTTATTGGGTTATCTGTTGGGGATCATGACACATGCTACATGTTTATATCTTTTGAGGGTATCATGGTTACTGTTAATAGTTGTTAGCGGAGGCATCGGTGGGTCAATTGCTCGTTTTGTGACGGCTCACTTGTGTTCTTTAAAACCTAGGACCCCGAGTTCTTGTTATCTGTTCCGAGACTGAGCGCTCTAACCACACGTGGGTATGCTTATGGGTCTCCCCTTGACCACTGCCGGAATCTACAGCTTTGTCCATTGGCCACAAGTAGTTTCGTAATGTTTTACCATTTGTTATTGCGTGCATGCCAGCCTGTTACTTATTTATCTTTGGGAAGCCCCTAGGTGTCGAGGGTACTCCTCGGCAATGCCCTCCGATTGGGGCTTAGGGTTGATGGAATCCTGTAAGCTGATACGAGACATCGGTTCACAGACAAGCGGGGAGAGCGATTTAGCCAAGTTCGGGGCCCTCGATGAGGTAAAACCCTTACGTCCTGCATGTCTGAACTTGATTATGAGAAATAATGTGTTACAATGGGGTGCCGAAAGGTTCGGCTGTGATCTCGTCGAGAGGCTAAGTGCTGCGGCGACCTAGCTCTAGAATTTTGGTGGCTATGATTGCTAAGATTGATCGTGTCCCTCGGCAGCCCCTCTCCTGGCCTTTATATATGAGGCCAGGTCTCAAGAAGTCTAACCGAGTACGACTAGTTTTACAATAGTTCTAGCTCTAAACTTTCCTTGTTCGGCTCCTTCCTTGCCTTGCCCGCCAAGGAATCTTCTGTTGCGCCACCCAAGTGGCCCGCCTTGTCATCGAGTACCTTCATGGGCCTCCAGTTAGATTGTATGGGATAGGGCAATGTCGGTTACCCGAAGGGTAATGCCCACGTCAGTAGCCCCCGAGTGTCTAGCCGAAGATAGTTCGGGTAGAGACTAAAGCATGCCTCCACCTAATGCTCTTCTCCTTGATTGCTCTTGCCCATCTTGTATCTACATCATCTTCTTCTATCGGGTGCGTGTCCAGCGCCCCCGATGGGAGTAGCCCCCGAGTCTAGGTACGGATGCTTGCAATCCGTGCGTAGACTCAAGTTGTACCACTCGAATGTTTTGCTCTGCCGAAGTTTTTCCGTAGATCTTCATGGGTCATCCGATATATTCGCTCTAAAGCTTGTCTTCTTTGATAAATTTTCCGCGCGTAAGGGATAATGAGTAACGTGCCCAATGTGGGGACCCCGGACTAACGGTCCGAAATACCCTGTTATGTATACAGTTCACGATCCCATGATCAGTGTGTCGTGAACACATAACCGAACTGATATCAAATTACACCATCCATTACAAAGCGGAATAAGAAAATTACAACATGGTCACATGACCAATACTTACATAATAGCCTCGAAGGGCCTAACTAAACATCGGAGTAGCATCATCACTTCAGCGACAGCAGTACCCAAGTCATCTGCCATAACCCTACGAGCAAGCGGGCGGGAAGACGTTCCTAGCTCGCATAGACGTCGCCAACTCCTTCTTCATCCGTCGTGTTCCTCCAAGTCTGGCCAAGTAAATAGCCAGGGACAAAGCCGTGAGTACATTTGGAATTGTACTCGCAAACCATCAAGAAAGATACCAACAGAGCTAACTAAAAGAGACAAGGGAGGGAGAATAGTTTCTCTTGTGGATATAGCATGTGAAAGAGAATCAGTTTCTCTTGTGGATATAGCATGTGAAAGAGAATCTGTTTCTCTTGTGGATATAGCATGCCGGCATCTCAAGTGATGCGGACACTTTGGTGGTCCTATGACATCTCTATATCTTTATTGAAGAAGATACTTCAAAAGATAGCTATGACATATCTATATCTTTATTGAAGAAGAGTTAGCATACCGCCATCTCAGGTGATGGGGATACTAGGGAAGTCCTATGACATCTCTATATCTTTATTGAAGAATAGCTCCTTTGCATGAAACACTAGGAGAAGTCCCCCACTTTGTTTTATTTTCACCCGACCATCTCCATATGGTCGACACACGCCTTTCCCGTACCCTTCCGGTACATCCAACACAACACTTTCTTTGCAAAGCATTTATCAAAACAAAACTCAAGCCCCGGTTAAGTATGGCCATTTCAACTTGTCCATGACCGCGGACGCGGCTATTCGAATAGATTTGACTCTGCAGAGTTTGCACACTTTCCCCACAACTATCCGGATACCTATCGTGTGGGCATCATCCCCGCATAACAACATATGCCACGACGGATACCCGGACATAACCTTTCGCCCATCTCCACCGGCACGAGTCCTTCCCTGCGGGCTTACCCCTTCCCGGCACCCCGGCGAAGCATACCTCCTTTTGAGCGTATCTCCGGCGCCATGACAGAAGACCCTCGCAATCGTCCGGCTATCGGTTAAGACAGTGTATTGCCTCCTCCAGAGCGCAACCCGGCGTCGGAGTCATCGTGACCCTCCCTAGAAAGTTGTGAAGGGTGCTCCTGCCAGCTTCAACAAACTACGGGCTAAGCCCCGTCCCACACCAGGGTAGTGTGGTTGCGCGATAAAAAGTTGGGACAGCGAACACTTATACGCAGTGCTCCTTTAAAAAACATTTTTCCCACACTTTCTTTACTTGCCAACAACCAACCATATTCCTCCAACATCCTTGTCCAAAGACCTTGTCTTTCCAAAACATACACTTGGGTAGAGTTAACTTACCCAAGGTTTTCAAAAACATTTACAACAAGGTAAGCCTTGAGGGGTTCCCAACCTATAGTTTCATGAGTTGAACTAGTATTGCACTATGGCCGAGATGAGAGTCATCTTGCCATAGAAGGTATCAAAGGAGTAATGGAGTGGATCATACTTGCTTTAAGGTAAGCATGTATTATGACAACACAAGGAGGATTATACTTTCAGATTTGTGGTGCTAAATATACAACTTAGATAGTGGAGTATCACTATCCAACATACTCTCCAATGGGTACACGGCATACTCCTCTCAAGTTGAGAATATACCAAGATCATGACATTGATACCTCTATACTAAAAAGGGGGTGGATGTGGTGTAAGTTACTATCTTGAGATGGAACATGCTCAAGTTGAGCATACAAGATAACCAAGTGGAATAGCACGGCCATAATATCATGCATCCCATGATCACAAGGACAATAGTGGAGTATCACCACTAGGGAGTACCCCACTTGGAAACACCCATAGATGACATAAATAGAGAGAATAACACACATAGAATTCAAGGTGCTTTGGACATCAACAAATGACATCCAATTAGACACCAAATCAGAGATCAAAAGATGGCTTGCCTTGGCTTATTTGTCCCTGTACTTCTTCAACTCCATCAATATAAGAATCCCAACAACATAAATAAAATCCTCGTCCGATTCCACTTCTTCTTCTTCTCCGGAATTGTTCGCATCTATCGCCGGAAAATATAAAAGGAACACAATCAATCACATTGCATCAACAAGACAACATTCAACAATCAACAACTAATCATGCAGCCAAGGTATAACATACTAAGGACTTATAGATACCACAAAACAAATTTAAGAGTCTTAATTTGGAAAACCCCATTTATTTACCTAGTAGAGGCATGAGTGCATCACAACTTAGCAATTGCCTCTCTCGGTTATCACCATGGTATAAACCAATTATCCCCTGGTAGATTACATCATGAAGAGGACAAGAGCATTAGTTTGGCATCACAAACATTCACAACATAATTTCAAACATTTTTGGAAAAGTAGAAATCAGTTTTCCTAATTTAATTTGCTCACTTAACACTATACACAAATAGGAAGCAAACCATATACCACATCATTTGAAAACTTAAGCAAAACAAAAGAGCTAATGTTAGGTTGCAGTGGTTTTATTTTGCAAGCATAAAACAAGGGTTGCCCATCTCTACTAAAAAGAGTTGGTCAAGGGTTTTAAATAAACCGAAAAGTTTTGCTTCAACAATGCATGTCACACATAAACATTACTAACAGTAACAAATATGTATGAACAGAGACTAATAATATTTTTCCTATATAGCCAGAACTAATACAAGACTAACCCAATTGGAATCACCAAAAAATATTAAACCTACAATTTTAGGAATTTCTTTGAATCTGACTGTACAGAAAACAAGATCTGTAAGCCATAAATCGTAGATAAATCCTAAAAATATGAGGCCACTGGCATTTGAAAGATATTTGAACAGAGATTCACACACAATTGGATTTGGGTTCAAATTATTTCTGAAACTCACACAAATGGATTTACAAGTTTACTGCATGTTTTCACCATTTGCTTTAACTATGGAGTTGCAGAGCAGATAAAGGTTTGAAACTTGTTTGAGATGATTAAGAAAACATTCAGTAATCCTACAGAAGTGGAATCACTCAATTAGGTTCAAAAATGGATTTTTGATGAATTAAAATCTAACAGCCATGTCTGCAGAACATACAGAACAAGTTTAATTCATCAAAAATCATACACAAATCATAAAAATATGAGGTCTGCTGCATCTGAAAGGTATTGAATAGGTGGTTCTTACCCAGTTGGTTTCATTCAAAAATTCGTCTCCAAGCTCCTGGTTTAATTCGACAAAGTCAGATCTGACCAGATCTTGATCTGTGAACCATTTCAATTTCAGGAGGTCAATCGAAGTGAAACCACCGCCAAAATGAAGGTGTTGAATAGGGCTTTCACCCCCAGTTTAATTTGCTCAAAAAGGTTTTGTAAAACGGAAGAAATCTAACAAACAGTGATTCTGCATGTTTGCAGAACTTTATTTACCATTCAAAATCCGTAACGAATTTGAGGATGAGACCAACGCCAAGTTGTAGATCTTTTCAATACCTATCTGTGGAACTTTGAATCACTCGATTTGGATCTGCACACGAGATTTGGCGGATTTTACAAGATCGTACCAGAATCTGAAACAGCAAGATAGCAGAAATTACAGCAAGTTTTTGGACGAACTTAGGTCAAGAGCTTCAGATCTGAGGATTGCTCAACCTTCTCCATGCTTGGACCAACATGCACCTGCATCAAGATCCAATCTTGTGAGAGGAGAAAGGAGAAATAGGGCTGGATTCATCAAAGATTAGGGGAGAAGAGAGTGAGAGGGAAGCTCTCATGGTGAGGGGAAGCTTGGGAGAGGAGGGAGCTGCATCTTGGAGTGCTCTTCATGGCCATGGCCGGCCATGGGGGCAAGGTGGAGCAGCAGCTCGTGGTGGAGGGCAGGGAGAGAGTGTGAGGGAGTGGAGAGTGAGAAAAAATGAAGCAAAGGGGAGGAGGTGGCCGGCTAGGGGGTTTTTATAGAGGGAGAGGGGTGGCTGCCTCCTTTTTTGATTGGCCAAGGTGGGTGGCTGCCCATTTAATTGTTGAGGTAGTTGGGAGACAAGGCTTGCAAGAGAATAAAGTGAGGAGCACAATGGCTGGCCGAATTTGTCATGCCAACACAATTTGGCCGGCTCCATTCTTGCCAAAACACAAGTGAACAATGTGAGAGATATAGAGATGGAGGAAGATTGTGATGGTAAAATATACCATGATGGTATTTGTTGCATGATGTCTTTGTGCCAAGAAGATAATGGTTATGGTGGTTGAGACAATGATAGAGCAAGAATAAGAGAGATGGTGAGTGAAGTAACCATATACCCACAATGAAGAATATGGTGACTTAAATCATGAATTTATGAGGTCAAGGTAATGATGGAAAAGAATATAAATTGCTCTACAAATGAGAGGTCAATTGGGAGTGATTTGAAAGTATCAAATGATCATCCATTTGATCAAGAATTGGAGGAGGAGGGGTACAATGGGGTAGATCAGAGATGTGCAAGATATGCAAAAATTGTCATTTGAAATAGAGTTCAATTGAAAGGTATAGGGCACACCTCAATTGTCTAGGGACAATTGTGAATGAACCCAAGTGGAATGGCATTTGAAAATGTTGAGAGAAAACTAGTTGGAACATAGGAGCTCAAAAATATTCTACTTACTATCTCAAGTAAAGTAGAGTTTTTCTCAATCTTAAAATAAACAAGAAATGGTATAGATACCATATCAAGCCTTTTTGTGAAAAGGAGAGCAAAATAAAAAGAAAAGTTTTAGAAACCAGTACTTGGTAGAAATGGGATGAGAAACAAAACCCATTTCAGTTCTTGTTTTCTTTGAAGAAATATCTTGAGAAGCTTTAATAAAACTAGAAGTGGTTTTGTGATCAAAACCAGACAAGGAAAAACAATAGGGTGTTTGAGAAAGAAAACTAATTTAGGGAGGAGTGTTCTCAAGGGTAGATGATTACTACATAATGTAGCCACCAATTCTACTCTTGGTTTTGTGAAGATTTAAACTTGGATTAAAAACAAGAGGTAAAAGTGAAGGAAGTGATCTAGAGTTGAACATTGGATGTGGCATAAGATCAAGTTGGATATATGTGCTGCAAGGATAGACTGAGACATGCAAGACGTGGAGGTTGAAGAGGATGTTGCATAGATGAGATCCATGCATTGAAGTCAACAATATCAGTTGTGGGTGCTTAGAGATCAATTGCCAAAATCTGGACATTTTTAAGCCTGTCAACACAGATGGTCGACATGGCCTCTAAACCAACAAAGATGAGTGGGTACAAGAGAAGGATGTGATGAGGGGTAGATGATCCCAAGTTTTGAATTAAGGATGATTGAGCTATCTTGTACTACAAAGAGAAAATCAAGATGGCACACTCATGTTGCCATCGGGGAAGAGTTAGATGTAGTAAGAAGGAAAACAACTTTTCCTAGGACACACATGTGTTTTATTAGGTGAGTTGTTTGTTTTACCACTAGAGGTGTTGTTCTAGGAGATGGCTCAAGACAAAACTCAACAAGAAATCAAGTCAATACATCTACCAACAGATCAAGGCAATTCATCATAGCAAACAGATCAAGGCAATTCATCTTAATTAGTCTATAGAAAAAGTTTTTGTTCCCCCTAATTTTTGCATTAAGGACAATTAAACAAGTTTGCAAAAGTTGGGGTGTTACACCCAACTTTTGCTGGTTAACTGCCGATGGCAAAACAACGTTACCCTACACAGAATCAAGTCCCCGGGCATGATCCTGGAGTGCAAAAAAGTTCTATCGGGTGCGCGTCCAGCGCTCCCGATGGGAGTAGCCCCCGAGTCTGGACGCGGGCGCTTGCAACCGGGTGCAGACTCGAGCTGAACATTCCATCCTTTTCTTCAGTTGTTTCTTCATACGAATATTTTCGAGTCTTCATTTTATCGGGTGCGCGTCCAGCGCTCCCGATGGGAGTAGCCCCCGAGTCTTGACGCGGGCGCTTGTGACCGGGTGCAGATTCCAAACGTAACCATCCGATGATTCTTTATTTTCTTTCGACTGCTCTCAACAATCCTCATGACGTCACTGACTACGTATCGCTGCTGTGGTTTGACTGACAAGACTTGACCTGACGGGCCCACCCTAGTTCTGCGCGGGCAGTTTTTAGGAAGTGACTAGTGCACGCGCACCGATCGAGGCATCTCCTCGATTTTCGCGCGTCATGGGAATAATGGGCCGCCGGTTCCGTTCTACTCTTGGATGCCACGTGTACAGCCAGATCTGACCCACCTCCCACGATGCTTGCGAAGTTATGGCCACGATCTTGCGTTCATTTTTACGGCATAAATAGATAGCCTCCTTCCTCTTACTTTTTACGCCTTGATGACCCACAAGTATAGGGGATCGCAGCAGTCTTCGCGGGTAGTAAAACCCAATTTATTGATTCGACACAAGGGGAGACAAAGAATACTTGAAAGCCTTAACAGCGGAGTTGTCAATTCAGCTGCACCTGGAAACGGACTTGCTCGCAAGAGTTTATCAAGAGTAACAGCTTTATAGCAGATAGCGAGTAGTGAAATAACAGCAGCAGAGTAACGAGAGACAGCAGTAGTGATTATAGTAAACAACAGGATTAAAATACCGTAGGCACGGGGACGGATAACGGGCGTTGCATGGATGAGAGAAACTCATGTAACAATCAAGCGGGGCATTTGCAGATAATAATAAAACGGTGTCCAAGTACAAAGCAATCAATAGGCATGTGTTCCAATTATAGTCGTACGTGCTCGCAATGAGAAACTTGCACAACATCTTTTGTCCTACCAGCCGGTGGCAGCCGGGCCTCAAGGGAATCTCATCGGATATTAAGGTACTCCTTTTAATAGAGTACCGGAGCAAAGCATTAACACTCCGTGAACACATGTGATCCTCACATCACTACCATCCCCTCCGGTTGTCCCGATTTCTGTCACTTCGGGGCCATTGGTTCCGGACAGCGACATGTGTATACAACTTGCAGGTAATACCGTAAACAATGAATATCTTGATGAAATAATAACATGTTCAGATCTGAGATCATGGCACTCGGGCCCTAGTGACAAGCATTAAGCATAACAAGTTGCAACAATATCATCTAAGTACCAATTACGGACACTAGGCACTATGCCCTAACAATCTTACACTATTACATGACCAATCTCATCCAATCCCTACCATCCCCTTCAGCCTACAACGGGGGAATTACTCACACATGGATGGGGGAAACATGGCTGGTCGATGGAGAGGCGTCGGTGGTGATGGTGGCGATGATCTCCTCCAATTCCCCGTCCCGGCGGAGTGCCAGAACGGAGACTTCTGGCTCCCGAGACGGAGTTTCGCGATGTGGCGGCGTTCTGGAGGGTTTCTGGCGACTTCGACTTCTTTTTTGTGCGTTTTTAGGTCGAGGGCGATAAGTAGTCCGAAAGAGGGCGTCGGAGGCCGGCCGAGGGGGCCACATGCTAGGGCCGCGCACCCCCCTCCTGGGTCGCGCCGCCCTAGGGTGTGGGGCCCTCGGGCCTCCACCTGACTTGCCCTCCTGGCTCCGTCAGTCTTCTGGGAAAATAGGGCCCTCTGTATAAATTCCGAGGTTTTTCCTGAAAGTTGGATTTCCGCACAAAAACGAGACACCGGAACGGTTCTGCTGAAAACAGCGTTAGTCCGTGTTAGTTGCATCCAAAATACACAAATTAGAGGCAAAACAATAGCAAAAGTGTTCGGGAAAGTAGATACGTTTTGGACGTATCAACTCCCCCAAGCTTAGCTTATTGCTTGTCCTCAAGCAATTCGATTAACAACTGAGCGATAAAAGAACTTTCACGAACACATTTGTTCATATGATGTAAATATTCTCATGCTATGGCTAACACTTAGGCAGTTCATAATAAGATACATGCAAATAAGATCATCTAATAGCTATATCAATCATGGAAAGGTACCAACAATCAATAATAAGCATCATGAATCATGTATATAAGCAGGATTGCAATGTTCATAAAAGAGTATGATAGAGTGGTATCTCGCTTGCCCATATTTGATCAGCAAAACATAAATGCTCGAGCACCTCTGAAGTTCATAGAAAGACTAGAAATAGTGATTGTCAAAGATAAAAGCATCAAAGTTATACCACAATCAATCATATTTTGAGACAAGCATATTACACTAAGAATGACAGTTGTGCTCTCAAGAAAGTGCTCAAAGAAAGGATGGAGACACAACATAAAAGTAAAATATTGACCCTTCGCAGAGGGAAGCAGGGATTAACATGCGCTAGAGCTTTTCATTTTTAAAACAGGAGTAAAATTGTTTTGAGAGGTGTTTGTTGTTGTCAACGAATGGTAATGGGTACACCAACTACCTCGCCAACCGGACTTCCAAGAGCGGCTCCCATGAAGGACGTTATCTCCACCAGCAAGGTAGATCATCCCTCTTCTCTTTTGTTTACACACGTATTTTAGTTCTATTATGGGTGACACTCCCCCCAACCTTTGCTTACACAAGCCATGGCTAACCGAATCCTCGGGTGCCTTCCATCAGTCACATACCATGGAGGAGTGTCTATTTGCAAAATTAAGTTGCTTACTGATGAATCAGAGCAAAACATGTGAAGAGAATTATTAGTAAAGTTTGATTAATCGGGGTCGGGAACCCCATTGCCAGCTCTTTTTGCAAAATTATTGGATAAGCGGATGTGCCACTAGTCCATATGAAATTCCGTCAAGAGTAAATGACAAGGTTGAAAGTTAAACACCACATACTTCCTCATGAGCTATGAAACATTAACACAAATTGAGAAACATTTTGAAGGTTTAAAGGTAGCGCACGAGAATTTACTTGGAATAGTTTGAAATGCCATGCATAGGTATTTATGGTGGACACTCTGGAATAACTTGGTTTTCATGTGTTTGGAAGCACGAGCAGCGTTCCCGCTCAGTGCAAGTGAAGGCTAGCAAAAGACTAGGGAGCGACAAATCAAGAGAGCAATGAATCGTCATAATCATGCTTGCGGCAAAATAAATTAACCGAGGCATAAAAGTGATACCGGAACTCGAAGCAATGTAAATCATTGAGGCTTAATTGACTTTTGTTCAGCCATATGCATGCGTGAGCATGTGCCAAGTTAATTCAAACGAATTATTCAGAGGAGGATACCACAATATCATACCTATCTATGAATAAAACAATGCAAGCAAACATCCATGACATGCTACTCATATTAATAAATTGGAGCTAAACATGAGAGATCATGAACTACTAGAATTTCTTAAATGACATATACCTCACATGAACCAACTAAGCATGCTCACATGGATGAGTATATGTACAAAAATGAAAACAAATAGAGTTCATACCAGCCTCTCACCACAATCGGATTGTCGAATATCGTCATCATTGCCTTTCACTTGTGTAGCTTGGATAATATGAAATGAAAACCACGCTCCAGCCACCGAAGACCATTGAACTCATAAAGAACTTTACAAAAACAAAGAAGAACAGGAAATATTTTTGGTGTTTTCGAATTTGAGAACAAGAACAAAAGGAAACAAGCAAACAAAGCAAAATCTTTTTGGGTTTTCTTATAGCAAACTAGCAATAGCAAATAAAGCAAGACAAATGCAAGAAACCAAGATAAACAATTGGTGAAGAGAAACAACAGAAATATTTTTGGTCTTTTTGTGTTTTAGGGAAGAAACAAAGCAAGAACAAGAAAATGAAAACTAAAAGAAACACAGAAAAACAAGATGGCAGAAATCTGCCAAAACCTGGCAGCAGTACAGAAATCGATTTTTACAAAAATCTTCCGTTGCTCAGATCGAAAAGTGTTCAATAATAAAAGTTAGATAACAACCTGGGGAACATGCACAAAAATTGGCAGCTCAAAATAACGTTCTGGCTGTGCGCACGAATTTTTTTAGTAACAGTCCAGAATCTGTTTTCAGGCAGCACTTCCCCAAATATCATCTCCCTCTCATTAGAAAACCACTCAAAGAAACTAAACAAGTATGTACAAGTATCCAGAAACCATAATATGCAAAGAATGAGTGATGCCGGTATACCTCCCCCCAAGCTTAGGCTTTTGGCCTAAGTGGAGATCAACCCCAACGAGGGTCTGGGTTCCACGCCGGTGGATCATACATGGCGTAGTCATAATAAGGTACCGATGCAGAAGAAAAGCGTGGAGGCTCCTCATGCCCAACTTGTTGATGCGAAGAACTTGCTGCATCTGATGACGAGTCGAGGTGTTCCTCGACCTCCTCCGTGTTATCCCTTGCATGATGGCCATCTCTCTCTATGCATGCCTTCAGTTCTCCTTCTGTGACTGACCAGTCCCCCCTGGAATCAAGGTTAAACAGAGCAGGCGCAGGCAATCCTACTAATTTTTCAGTTTTCTTAGTTATTCTCCAAGATTTCTTGTAAAATGCTATTCTGTAAGACAGGTTGCTCAAATTAGACGAATCAGAAACAAATTCATGCTTAATCATGGAGACTATGTCAAGTTTCTCTACGGGGAGCTGAATCTCAAGATGGTGAGGTTCTACACCATGCATAGCTAATAAGCGAGAGGCGATGAGACCCCCACAAATTCCTCCCTTCTCACGGTTAGTAGCAAGTCTGTTGGCTATCAAAGCACCCAAGTCATAAGTCCTATTACCTTGTAACGCAGCAGCTAGAAAGGGTAGATCCTGGGTAGATATTTTACTTCCATTCTTTCTTGCTAGAACGCACTTGGTAATGAAATAAGCAAAGTAACGAATAGCTGGGAGATGAATGCTACTGATTTTACCACCATCCTCTGAGAAGCTTCTTCCATGACAAATCATCTTGAAGAGGTCCAAGAACTCTTGCAGCGATCCCCTTATCTTCTCGCATGATCCCCATTGCGGCACTCCGATTGCTGCACAAAAATCATTGAATGGCAAGTTGACGAGCTTTATTATAAATTTTGTACTGAACCATGGGGTTAGATCGTGACCAATTGAATTTAAAATCCTGCACTACCGACATAGTCAGTTTTGCATATTGGCATGGTTCACCATCAACAAAATCATCCAACCCTGCACGAGAGATTAAACTTTGAACATCCTGCAAGATCCCTGCACTTCACATAAAATCCACGCACGGGTAGTAAGCGGGGTATACTCCTTCTTCTCGGTGAACTCTCATGACCTGTTGCACCTCCAATTCCTGTTGGTTGAGTTGGTGCCTACTCCCTTCCATTTTCTGAAATTTTTCAACAAACAATATAAAACTTGATTTGGTGACATATAATCGAGGGAAACTACCATAGGAACTTGCTAGAGCACTAATCATGCATCAAAACTAGTTTCTACTACTTAGAACAAGCATGCAAGCTCACTAAACATGTTACCTACAGCAGCAAAATATGCAAGATATACTCCACCAAACAAAATTCTACTTGGATAATCGAAGGAGTCACATACCGAAGAGCATATGTGCCAAATTTCAGACAGAAATCTGGGTTGAGCAAAGAGATCGAGAAATCTGGAGTTCTTGAGCAAAAACACGAGTGAGAGGAAGCTGGTGTCGATTTTTTCGGGAGAGAGAATAGTGTGGGAGGAAGAGATGCTAAAGTGGGGTAAAGGGGGGCCCACACACCAGGGTGGCGCGCCACCCTTGCTGGCCGCGCCAGCTGTGGGGTGCCACCTCGGGGTGCCCCACTGGTCATCCCCAGGTGCTCCCTGGTGCCTTGTCGAAAAATAGGACCAACGGTATAATTTTTGCGAATTTTTGAAAACTTTGAAAAATGCACAATTCTGGGTATTAAGTTTATTATTACTGGCCAGGAATTTTTTTGAATTCTCTAATTAACTAAGGAACTTTTGCAAAATAAAAGTGCTACAGCAACTAGAACAAATGGAGGAAGAAAGAGATGTTGTTTACCTCCTCTATGCATATAAAAAGTATTTGTTAACAAGGTTGATCAAGTCTTGCCACCAAATAAATTTTACATAGCATAAGAAGAAATAAACCTCAAATCAATCATGTTACCTTGAATTGTATTGATATGGATCCAATCATAAGAGTTTGATATTCTTCTTTAGGCTCATATATAGGACAATCAATAGTTCCCACTTTGATAGTTCTCACATTAGAAATTGTATTAACTCCACAAGCTTTCTCAATCCTCTTGGGAAAATAAACGGTGTGCTCCCTATCATCAACATTGAAAGTAACCTTTCCTTTATTGCAATCAATAACAGCCCCTGCGGTGTTAAGAAAAGGTCTCCCAAGAATAATAGACATATTATCATCTTCATGCATTTCCAACACAACAAAATCAGTTAATATCAAGCAATTATTAGTAACTTGAACATGAACATCCTCACATATACCAATAGGAATAGCAGTAGATTTATCAGCCATTTGCAAAGATATATCAATAGGTATCAACTTATCTAAATAAAGTCTCTTATAAAGAGAAAAAGGCATAACACTAACACCGGCTCCCAAGTCACATAGAGCAGTTTTAACATAATTATTCTTAATAGAACAAGGAATAGTAGGTATACCTGGGTCGCCCAACTTCTTTGGAACTTTGCCATTGAAAGAGTAATTAGCAAGCATAGTGGAAATTTCCTCATTGGGATTTTCCTTTTGTTAGTAACAATATCTTTCATATACTTTGAATAAGGAGGCAATTTAATAGCATCAGTCAAAGGGATTTGCAAGAATAAAGGTTTCATCCAATCACAAAATTTATTATAGTGTTCTTCTTCCTTTGATTTTAGTTTCTTAGCAGGAAAAGGCATTTGCTTTAGCACCCAAGGTTCCCTTTCATTACCATGTTTCTTAGCAATAAAATCTTCTTTAGTATACTTTTTATTTTTATCTTGATTTTCAGGTTCATCTTCAACTTCTTCTTTATCAGAAACATCATTCTTATCATTACCATTATTATTATCATGTTCATTACCACTTTCAGTTCAGCATCGGAAATAGAAATACTATTAGGATCATTAACGAGTTCGAGAGGATTCTACAACATTTTTATGTTTCTTCTTTTTTTTTAGAAGGAGCACTAGGTTCAATGCGTTGAGAATCTTGTTCAATTCTTTTGGGATGCCCTTCGAGATATAGAGGATCCTGGGTAGAGACACCACCTCTAGTTGTTACTTCATAAGCATGTTTCTCTTTAGAATTATTTTGTAAGAAGTCATTTTGCACTTTAGTGAGTTGATCAATTTGAGTTTGAACCATTTGAAAATGTTTAACAAGCATATTAACATCATTGGAGGTTCTCTCCACAATATCATGCAAATTGCTAATAGCTTGAGAATTTTCCATTAGATGATTCTCTACTCTCATATTAAAATTTTCTTGCTTAACAATATAATTATTAAACTCATCTAAGCATTGCGCAGGAGGTTTTGAATACGGAATATCTTCCCTAGTAAAGCGCTGAAGGGAGTTTACCTCAATCATGGGTGAAGGGGGAATTATCTCACATATATCTTCTATGGGAGGTAGATTCTTCACATCTTCAGATTTAATACCTTTCTCCTTGAGAGACTTCTTGGCTTCCCTCATATCTTCATCATTCAATTTAATTAAACCCCTCTTCTTCAATATAGGCGTTGGAATTGGTTCAGGCGTAGTCCAATCATCATGATTCCATCCTATTTTAGCCAATAATTCTTCAGCTTCGTCTGGAGTTCTTTTCCTGAAAACACAACCAGCACAACTATCCAGGTATGCCCTAGACTCAATGGTTAGTCCACTATAAAATATATCAAGTAAATCATTCTTTTCTAAATCATGTCCAGGTCGAGCTCTGATAAGAGAACAAAATCTTGCCCAAGCCTCGGGCAATTTCTCTTCATCTCCCTGGTCAAATCTATAAATTCTCTCGTAAAGCAATATGTTGAGCACTAGCAGGAAAGTATTTTTGAAAGAAAACATCACGCAAATCGGTTGGATTTTTAATAGAACCAGGAGGCAAATTATTATACCAAGTTTTAGCATCATCCTTTAATGAGAAAGGAAAAAATTTAGCGACAAAGTAAGTACGCATCTTGATATCATCGTGAAAACAAACTACTCATAGAAGAAAGTTCAATCATGTGTTCTACATCACTTTCTTTTTCAGTACCACAAAAGGGTGCTTTCTCTACAATAGCTATATGAGATAGATCAAGAGAAAAATCATAATCTTTATCCTTAATGCATATGGGAGATGTGGCAAATTTAGGATCAGGAGATAACTTATGTCTAACAGTATATTGTGTGAGAAATTTTTTAATTTTACTTGCATCAGCAGTAGCGTTGCATCTATTAATAAGATCATCATTAAGCTCCACATAATCTTCATCAGGATCATCACTAGAATAATCAAGTTCAGGTGAATTAACAGGTGTAGTAGCATCAGGAGTTTCAACATTTTCAATTTGTCTAGACCTAGCAATTGTAGCATCTAGAAAAGATCCCAATGAACCACTATCATCAAGCACATCAGAAGCATCATCAATATTATAAGAATTTTCAGATTCAGCAGAAGTACCAGCAAGTGAAGCATGTGGCGGTGAAACAAGTTTATCAATCACAGATGGTGAATCAAGAGCAGCAGAGGTACTCAGATCGAGTTGTACCTTTTCTTGTAGTGGATGGTAATATGGCGACTTTAGGATCGCGAGTTTTACCCATGATGGAGAATTTGCAGCGAACAATATCAATCCAAGTGAACTTCCAAATAAAGATATGCTCCCCGGCAACGGCGCCACAAAATAGTCTTGATAACCCAAAAGTATAGGGGATCGCAGCAGTCTTCGCGGGTAGTAAAACCCAATTTATTGATTCGACACAAGGGGAGACAAAGAATACTTGAAAGCCTTAACAGCGGAGTTGTCAATTTAGCTGCACCGAAAACGAGACTTGCTCGCAAGAGTTTATCGATAGTGACGGTTTTATAGCAAGTAGCGATGAGTGAAATAACGACAGCAGAGTAACAGAGACAGCGAGTAGTGATTATAGTAAACAGCGAGGATTAAAATATCTGTAGGCACGGGGACGGATAACGGGCGTTGCATGGATGAGAGAAACTCATGTAACAATCAAGCGGGGCATTTGCGGATAATAATAAAACGGTGTCCAAGTACAAAGCAATCAATAGGCATGTGTTCCAATTATAGTCGTACGTGCTCGCAATGAGAAACTTGCACAACATCTTTTGTCCTACCAGCCGGTGGCAGCCGGGCCTCAAGGGAATCTACTTGGATATTAAGGTACTCCTTTTAATAGAGTACCGGAGCAAAGCATTAACACTCCGTGAACACATGTGATCTTCACATCACTACCACCCTCCGGTTGTCCCGATTTACGTCACTTCGGGGCCATTGGTTCCGGACAGCGACATGTGTATACAACTTGCGAGGTAAGACCATAAACAATGAATATCTTGATGAAATAATAACATGTTCAGATCTGAGATCATGGAACTCGGGCCCTAGTGACAAGCATTAAGCATAACAAGTTGCAACAATATCATCTAAGTACCAATTACGGACACTAGGCACTATGCCCTAACAATCTTACATTATTACATGACCAATCTCATCCAATCCCTACCATCCCCTTCAGCCTACAGCGGGGGAGTTACTCACACATGGATGGGGGAAACATGGTTGGTCGATGGAGAGGCGTCGGTGGTGATGGTGGCGATGATCTCCTCTAATTCCCCGTCCCGGCGGAGTGCCAGAACGGAGACTTCTGGCTCCCGAGACGGAGTTTCGCGATGTGGCGGCGTTCTGGAGGGTTTCTGGCGACTTCGACTTCTTTTTTGTGCGTTTTTAGGTCGAGGGCGATAAGTCGTCCGAAAGAGGGCGTCGGAGGCCGACCGAGGGGGGCACACGCTAGGGCCGTGCGGCCCCCTCCTGGGTCGCGCCGCCCTAGGGTGTGGGGCCCTCGGGCCTCCACCTGACTTGCCCTTCTGGCTCCGTCAGTCTTCTGGGAAAATAGGGCCCTCTGTATAAATTCCGAGGTTTTTCCTGAAAGTTGGATTTCTGCACAAAAACGAGACACCAGAATAGTTCTGCTGAAAACAGCGTTAGTCCGTGTTAGTTGCATCCAAAATACACAAATTAGAGGCAAAACAATAGCAAAAGTGTTCGGGAAAGAAGATACGTTTTGGACGTATCACGCCTCCTACTGCTCATCTTCTCACCCAGTCTTTCCTGTCACCTCTGTTCTTCCCTCAAGAGCTTCACACGCCATGGGCAAGAAGAAGGGCATCAGTTCCTCAAACGCACCCAAAGTCAGCCGCGACTGGAGCGCCTCCGCCATTTCCAACCGTGATGTGAACATGCTGCGAACCCTGGGCTTCATCTCCTCGTCTGAGGATGACATTCGCCTTCCAGGTGCTGTTTCTCGTCCAAGGCCTCCGAAGGGCTTCACCGTTATGTTTGCTGCTTTCTTATTCCGAGGCCTCTCTCTTCCTGCCCATGAATTTCTCCGTTCCCTTCTTTTCTTCTACGGGATTCAGCTCTGGCAGCTGACCCCAAACTCCAAACTCCATCTCTCTATCTTTATCACCGTCTGTGAATCCTTCCTCGGCATTTACCCCCACTGGGGTCTTTGGAGGAAGATCTTCTACGTGAAGCGTCATAACGACAGCAATGCCCCCCCCCCCCGTCGTCGGTGGCGTTGGCTTTGTTGTCAGGAAGGAGGTCGATTACTTTGACTACCCGATGAAGGAATCCGTCCAGGGCTGGCGCAACAAATGGTTTTATCTGCGAGACCCTTTGGTGCCTAGACGGGGCTCGAATCTCCCTCCCTTCGAAGATGTCCTGATAGCTCAGCTGAAGAAGTCCTGGCGAAACGCCCTTTCTCCCGAAGAGAGGGTGATAGCTGACAGGCTGTTCGACCAGATCGTCGTCCTGAAGAACACGGGAGGCTTGACGATGTGCGGCACTGAGGTAGTCTCAGTGTTCTTACAATGTCGAGTGTAGCCGCTAATGTCTCGACCCCACCAATTGTGGCTTTATACTGGCAAGGATGACAAGTCTAGGGTCAACTCTACCGACTTATCGGCTGATGAACTCCAAGATGAAGTCCGCCGTTTGACGTGCCTCGGTATGAAGGAAAATATCGTCTTGACATCGGCTCGTCTCCCTTATGATCTAGACCATCTTCCGACTGAGGTAATTCTTGCTGTTTCTTGCTTGCTGTTTTTTTTCTTCGTTGTGCTCTACGAATTTTCTTCTCTCGATAGGACTCCGTCGTTGCTGAAAGCGGTGTGGAACCAGAGGATGACGATGATGACTCCGAGGAAACCGAGGATGTCCAACATGTCCTTGAGGACAGCGATGTCCAAGAGGATGAGGCTGCAGAGGATGATGTCTTCATTATGAGCAGGCGACGTATGCAGATAAACAAAGATTTTATTACAACGGCTGAATCAAGTCCTAGTGGACAAGATAATGATGCCGTTGGAACTGCTCCGCCTTCCCCTGCTAAGAAAAGTTCGACAGGCTTTTTCGCTGCCGAAGATGACCTGGACCTGTGAGCATCTATACTCCTTTGTAACTTATCCTCTTATTGTTTTGTGTGCTAATTGTGTACTCTTCTTGAATAGCTCTGATGATGATGATGTTCCTCTCGCAAAGAGGGCCAAATTATCCTTTGAGAGAACGGTATCAGCTAAGGAACCGAATCCCTCTGCCGCCAAGTCGACGCCGCCCTCCCGAACGACTGTAGAGAAGATTCCAATGTCGAAGGTTATCCCTCCTGGCGATGCTCCCACCTTGTCGGCCGCTCGTGACCACGTAAGTGTTTTATTTGTCTTAATTTCTTTCTTTGCTTCGCCAAGCTCTTTTCATCCAACTAAATCTTCTTGGTTTTCCTCGTTGCAGCCGATTTACGCTACAGTCGATGCTGTGGTAGACTTCGCTGAGCAGTTCACCCGGCTGGAGTCTGAAAACGCTCAACTTCGAAAGACCATCAAAACTTCGGCTGACCAGGTGCTGGAGGCCAATAGGCTTGCCACCGACGCCAAAAAAAAAATGTCTTGCTGAAGGAGGAGTTGAAGAAGCTGAAGCGGCAGATGAAGGATGAACAAGATGCTAAGCGCGAAGCTGCAGCCGTGGCCGACAAGAAGGAAGGCGTCCTCCGTGAGTCCATCACGAATTTATTGGGTAAAATCCTCGGCACATAGCTCCTCTTGTAGCATTTCTTTTCTGCTCGCTGATTTGTCCTCTTCCAGAGGCTGCCGATATAACCATCACTCGGGAGCGTATGCTTCGGGAGGACTCTACATCTGACGCCCTTTTCTCTCGCCGCTGAGTCCAACGTCCAAGTTCTCGGACTTCTGCAGAAGACTAAAGGAGCACTGTCGAGGTTATACTCGATGATCTTCCCAAAGGTGAAGCAGGACAAGACTCTTGGCAAGATGGCTGATGCTTTCCTCGTCGACCCTTCTGAGCCTGTAGAGGTACTGAAACGCCGTTCCCGCTTGTTTGGGGCGGTTCTTACTTTCCAGTTGCTGATGGGCCATGGGATGGGGTCTGAATTAGAGAAGTTGTCTAAGGCACTGCATGTGGATGACGACAATCATCTAATCGATCTCGAACCCTTCAAGCGATCAGCAGTGACATGTGCTAATCATCTCCTCAAATTGGTCGATGAAGCAAAGACCACATCTGCGCCTAAAGCTGCCCCTGGCTCATCATCGGCACTTCCTTGAATGCTTGCTCTGTTAATTGTGACTAAGACCTGATGCGATTTGACTTGATCATGTTTTATTTTGGCTGTCCAAACAATCTTTTGAATGTAACATATACGCTCCTGATGGGAGATTTAAGCTAGTGCTGTTCTGATCTGAAAGTTGTACTGCAGATTCCTTCATCTTCTTCCCGTGCCGAACCTTTTCCAAATTCCTCAGCTAGCGATGAGTCTGGCCTTGTTCGTAGTTTACGTGATCAAGTGTCTCATTTGAATAAAGATATTTCCTCCCTTCACACGAGGGCAGCGTTATTGAAGAAGAAGGGTGAGATAGCAACTGCCATTGAACAACACGCTCTCGATCGTCTTCATATTGCTACCGAAAGTTTGGGCTGTAAGTGTTAACCCATTCTTTGATTCCTGGCGGAGCTTGGATGTTTCCTTTAACTGATATTCGTTCCTTTACAGTCATGTCTTCAGATAAATCTGAGGAGAACAGGAAGATCCATGAAAAGGTCGAGGCGATGACCGACGTTGCTCACCCGAAACACGATTTATGGTTGCATTGTCCGAAGGCTGTTATCATGGCGAAGTTCGAGCATCGGGCAGAGAAGGTGCACTACTATTTTGATAAATTCCACGCTCATCTTACGATGGTTTGGAAGACTTTGTTCCCTCTGGATCAAGCACCCGAAACTCTGTCTGCTTTGTTCACCCGATTCAAATCTCCTGAGAGGATTCGACTGCTGGTGCGGAAAGAGCTTCTGGCTGGTGCTGAACTTGCCTTTGCTTCAGTATTGGCATGTCATCCATCTTTAGACTTGAAGGCCATAGCAAATGCCAAGAGAAATTTAGACCAATATTATGATATTGCCAGAGGTCCTGTGTATACCATCATTTCAAGGATGGAGACAGGTATCGAAAGAGATCTGAGGGCCCGAGGGAACCAGGGAGCCCCGTCGTGAATGTAATAACCTTGTACCTGCATAAGATTGTTTTGTGTAAATTCAACGTGTGCTTTGCACATCATGTAGTTCTATCGAATTTGTTAATTCGATTGATAATTTATTGTCGAGGGCGGCTGAGTGATCAATTCAGCCTTCTTTCCCGACGACTTCGTTGTAGTTTGCAAATTTATTGCGAAGTCGATATGTAAGTTTTGTAGGAGCGATACCCGTCGACTTAGTCGAGGGATTTAAACGCTTGGCTTCATCACACGGTGCACCGGTTTGAGCCTCTTTTTGTGATAGTATAACCATCGACTGCAGCGCTCGCGTATTTTCTTGAGGCTTGGATTGGTTGTTTTTGTGTGTCATTAACCTTAGCTCTCGTTGAGAGTATTTAATTAATGACACTGTGCGAGCGTGTTTTTGGCCAACGCTCCCGATGGGAGTAAGAGCCGACGACAGGGGCCCCAAACGATTTGTTCGGATGATGAGGCCTGGATCAAGGAAAAAGGTGGAAAATCTGATTAGAATTTTATTCATAATGTAAAAGCGACCTTAAGGGCTGTCGAGTAAATAAAAACAATTGTATCCTATGTATAGAACCGTCGCAACTGTGCGACGTTCCACGGATTCTCAACGTATTTTCCCGAAGTTGGGTTTTTGAGCCAATATGCTCCTCCTGGTATCACTTCAGTGATGATGTATGGTCCTTCCCATGGAGATTCGAGTTTCAAGGGTCTCTCTTGCTTCAACCGCAATACCATATCTCCAACATTAAAGCTTCGACTGCGTATTCGTCGGCTGTGATAATTTCTCAGTGCCTGCTGGTATACCGTTGTTCTTGCTAAAGCAATATCTCGAGCTTCATCAAGGAGGTCCACGGCATCCTGTAGCGCGATGTTGGCAGAAGATTCTGTGTATGCTGTCACCCGAGGAGCTTCGAACCGAACATCGGCTGGCAGAACTGCTTCGGCTCCATGTACCAAGAAGAACGGGGTGTATTGGGTCGACCTGTTGGGTGTAGTACGCAAACTCCAGAGTACAGATGGTAACTCCTCGACCCAGGCTCCAGCCGCACCCGTAAGGCGTTTCTTGAGGCCGTCCCCTATTAGACCGTTGATCCTTTCCACCTGGCCGTTGGTCTGTGGGTGGGCCACTGATGCAAATTTCAGTTTGATTCCTCCGTCGTCACAAAATTTTCGAAACTCTTTGGAGTCAAAGTTAGATCCGTTGTCTGTGACGATACTGTGAGGCATACCAAATCGACAAGTTATTCCTCTGAAGAGCTGAACTGCTGTTTCGGCTTTCTGGTTTCGAACAGGTACTGCCTCGATCCACTTGGTGAATTTGTCGATTGCGACCAATAAGTACGTGTGTCCTCCAGGCGATGACCTCGGCAGTGGTCCAACTTGGTCGAGTCCCCACTGGGCAAAGGGCCACGCCAGAGGAATTGTCATCAGATCTGTCGCAGGGGCGTGCGGTTTTGGTGAGAAACGCTGGCAGGGGTCGCACTTCATGACCAAATCTCGAGCATCTGATGCCGCCGTTGGCCAGTAAAATCCTGCCCTGAAGGCTTTCGCCACAAGGGCCCTGCTTCCCGCATGATGTCCGCAAGTTCCTTCGTGTATCTCGCACAACGGTGCTTTTCCATCGTCAATGGCGATACACCTTGAAAGATACCAGAGATGCTACGTTTGTAGAGTTCTCCATTTACCACAGTAAAGGCTTTCGACCGTCTGACGATTCATCTTGCTTCCACCGAATCCTCTGGCAATTCTTGCTTCGTTAAGTATGCTAGGAACGGTTTGGTCCATAGTGGCTCGAGGAGGAGAACTTGTTCCGCAGATGTAGGTGGAGATTCTTCGGCAGCTTGTTGCAGGCTTGCCTCTGGTTCGTCAGCCGGAGTTTTTGGGAGTGTCGGCGCTTTCTCTATTATTGATCGTTGAGTGATAACTTCGTAGAACACTCCGTCTGGAATGGGGGAGCACATGGACCCGATGTTCGCCAGAGTGTCGGCCTCCTCGTTGCTGGCTCTGCCGATGTGTTTAAGCTCGCACCCTTCGAATTTGGCTTCCATATTTTGGTACAACTGTCGGTAGGCAATCATGTTGCCACTGACCGCGTCGCATAGATTCATCGACTGTTGTACCACCAGGTTTGAGTCTCCGTAAATTTCCAGGCGAGTCGCTCCGCATGCCTTTGCCATCTTCATTCCATGCAGCAGGGCTTCGTATTCTGCTTCGTTGTTGGTTGGCAGGGAGAAATTCATACGTAGTATGTACTTCATCTTATCTCCCTGTGGTGATATCAATATCACCCCTGCTCCTGCGCCTGTGCTCCGTTTTGACCCGTCGAAGTACATTGTCCATGACCCCGACATGTCGGGTGCTGCTAGCGTCTGTGACTGGATCCAATCTGGTACGAAATCTGGGAGGATTTGGGATTTTATCGCCGTTTGATTGACATAAGTTATGTCGTACGGTGCTATTTCGATGGCCCATTGAGACACCCGACCCGTGGCCTCTGGGTTAGTCGTTATGTTCTTCAATGGTGCTTCACTTACGACAATAATCGGATGCTCCGTGAAATAATGCCTTAGCTTGTGAGCAGACCTCCATACGGCATACGCCAGCTTATGATGATGAGGGTACCTCTGCTTCGCAGGCGTGAGTACTTCACTGAGATAGTAAACAGGTCTCTGCACACCGTGGACTCTCCCTGCTTCTTCCCGTTCGACGACTAGTACGCTGCTGAAGACTTGGGCTGTCGCTGCTATGTACATGAGCAGCGTTTCTTTTTCGCGTGGGGTTACGAGGACTGGGGAGGTCGATAAGATTTTCTTCAGATTGTCGAATGATTCCTACGCCTCATTAGTCCACTCGAATTTTTCTGACTTTTTCATCAAGTTGTAGAAGGGCAAAGCTTTTTCTCCTAGTTTAGCGATGAATCTGCTAGCTGCCAATCGTCCTGCCAATTGCTGCACTTGGTGCAGATTCTTTGGCGGCTCCATGTCGAGAATAGCTTTGATCTTCAAAGGATTGGCTTCTATTCCTCTAGCTGATATGAAGTAGCCGAGTACTTGCCCCCCTGGCACCCCGAAGAAGCATTTCTTCGGGTTCAACTTGATTTTGTATCTATCTAGGTTGTCGAAGGTTTCCCATAAATCATCGATGAGAGTGGTGACGTGCTTCGTCTTTACCACGATATCGTCGATGTACACTTCGATGTTCCTCCCAATCTGTTCCCCAAGGCAGGCTTGCATGCACCGTTGATAAGTTGCTCCCGCATTTTTCAACCCGAAGGTCATGACGTTATAGCAGAAAACGCCGTGTGGGGTGATAAATGCAGTTAACTCTTGGTCTTCCTTCTTGAGCTTGATCTGATTATATCCGGAGTATGCATCGAGAAAGGAGAGACGATCACATCCAGCTGTGGAATCGACTATCTGGTCGATACGAGGCAGTGGAAAATGGTCTTTCGGGCAATGCTTGTTGAGACTGGTGTAATCAATGCACATGCGAAGAGCGGTTGTGTCTTTCTTTGGCACCATGACGGGATTGGCCACCCACTCGGCTTCCTTGAGCTCCCGAATGAATCTTGCTTTACGGAGTCGACTAACTTATTCACCAATCGCTCTTCTCTTCGGCTCGGAAAATCGGCGCATTGACTGTTGTACTAGTTTGGTTGTTGGGTCAACATTGAGGGTGTGCTCAGCGAGTTCCCTGGGGATACCTGGCATGTCGGATGGTTCCCATGCAAATATCTCCCAGCGCTCACGGAGGAACTCGATGAGCGCGCCTTCCTATGCATTGCTAAGATCTGCCAACGTATTGACTGTTTTCTTCGGGTCAGTGGGGTGCACCTGCAGCTTCTTTGTTTTCTTCGCAGCGTCAAATTCGTCAGACCTTACGTTTCGATTGTCGGCTGGTGGCTGCGAATGATCTGTGACGGCGTCGACAGCGTTGAGTTCTTCCTGGACTTCGAACCTTGAGGCGATCTTTTGGAAATCTCTGTCGCAGTTGTCCGAGCGGGTGAAGCTTCCATGAACGGTTATTGGTGTCCCACTATTGCCAGGCATCTTTAGTTTCAGATACGCATAATGAGGTACGGCCATAAACTTGGCAAACGCAGGTCTGCCGAGGATGGCGTGGTATTGAGATTCCCAGTCGACTACTTCAAACTCGATTTTTTCCTTCCTGAAATTGCCAGGCGTGCCGAAGACTACGTCCGGCGACGTTTTACCGAGAGAATAAGCAGGTCGAGTCGGTATAATGCCATGGAATCTTGTGTCGGACTCTCTTAGCATGTCGACTGTTAAACCCATTGCTTTCATCGTGTTGGCGAATAACAGGTTCAAACCACTTCCTCCATCCATGAATACTTTGATCATATTGTACCCTCCGATTTGCACCTCAAGGACAAGGGCTGCGTGACCTGGCCTTGGAACGGCCTTCGGGTGGTCTGCCCTGCTGAAGGAGATGCTCTGTTCTGACCAGTCGATGAATTCGGGTGTATCAACCATAGCGACTTCCGCATGCTTCACTTCTCGTGAGAATTTCTTGATTTCTCTTTTCGAAAAGCTGGTTTTATGTATCATATTGACCTGTCCACACGGTTCCGGGAACACCTCGGTTGGTACATACTTATCCCCTCCTGCTGGTACGTATGGCTCTGGTACGTATGGTTCTGGTGGATAACCGTAAGATCCTGCCCTTCTCTCCATGTTGCGAACTCTTGACATGGCCTCGGCTCTGAGATCGTCGCAGAACTGCCGAATTTCCAGAAAATGTCGGCAGTTCCTTAACAGGTGGTTGGATTTCTCTCGACCATCCTTCGGATCGATGTAAGAGTGAAGATAACACGGTTCCTCGAGCTGCTCCGTAGCCGATAGATACGGCGAGCGAGTGCGGCCCTTGATCGATTGCGTGTCTTGGCATCCTCGTTCGAGATGATAAGGGTGAGCTGCTGTTCGTTCTTCCTCTTCGCGGCGTGAGTCCCTCCGTCTTTTCCTTCCTCGGCTGCCTTCTTGCATGTTCCTAGATGGGATTTCCAAGGTTGTTGCTGGAGTGACACCTTCCGAAACTGCGCTTGACCTAGGGAGGCGAAGGAAGCCCCCGGAGTCGATGACAAAGTGGACACCACCGAAAGTAGTATTCATGCCGCCGCGCGACTCTGCAGGACTCAGGTGCGGCGCTTCGGAATATGGCACGAACTCGAAGGACCCGCAACGGATTGAATCTCTTGGATCTGATGGCGTTGGTGACTCAAGTAAGAAAGCTGCAGATGTGACTGGTACTGCCGATGACCGCTCTTGTGCCGACAGGCTTCCCACAGACGGCGCCAATTGTCGAGGGTACTCCTCGGCAATGCCCTCCGATTGGGGCTTAGGGTTGATGGAATCCTCTAAGCTGATATGAGACATCGGTTCACAGATGAGCGGGGAGAGCGATTTACCCAGGTTCGGGGCCCTCGATGAGGTAAAACCCTTACGTCCCGCCTATCTGATCTTGATTATGAGAAATAATGGGTTACAATGGGGTGCCGAAAGGTTCGGCTAAGATCTCGTCGAGAGGCTAAGTTCTGCGGCGACCTAGCTCTAGACTTTTGGTGGCTATGATTGCTAAGATTGATCGTGTCCCTCGGCAGCCCCTCTCCTGGCCTTTATATATGAGGCCAGGTCTCAAGAGGTCTAACCGAGTACGACTAGTTTTACAATAATTCTAGCTCTAAACTTTCCTTGTTTGGCTCCTTCCTTGCCTTGCCCGCCAAGGAATCTTCTACTGCGCCACCCAAGTGGCCCGCATTGTCATCGAGTACCTTCATGGGCCTCCAGTTAGATCGTATGGGATAGGGAATTGTCGGTTACCCGAAGGGTAATGCCCACGTCACTAGGTGCCTTGTATCCCTTGTTTCTGGTATGCACGTATAGGTGCGGCACGTGCGTTTATCGCATGCTGAAGCGGGTCATTCGCCCCAGTGTGTGTTTTGACCCTCTGAAGCCGTCCCCGCAATAGCTAAGTCCGCTTCGGAGATACGGCCGAACTTCGATTCGGGTTGAACTTGGTTAGGTGGCTTCCTGGACATTGTTGTCGTGAAGGAGAGTGTGAGCCGTGTGGTGACCCGACATACCACTGCATGGTGTATTATGCAAGTCTGATATAACACCAATGAAACACCGTTCCACTAGTAATATATCGCTCAGAGTGGTACAACAGAAACATATGCGGGTCCAAGGCATGTCTATAGAATTACAATATTGACTCTATTACATAAGATCATCATAGCCTCCTACTTTACAATGAGGTAAAACTGCAAATAAACTCCAGGAGAACGACTCGTAGTCTAATCCCAACACGAACTCTATTTGTAGAGTATTTAACTAGCTACAGAGGCTATGAGTAGATTCTAGCTAAATATGAGCTAAGTTTAGGAAGCTAGTTCCCTTCTATTGCTAATCTAGGTTTTCTCCTTGTGGGATGTAGTGTTTGACTCCTCCGACGGGTCCTGTCCCTTGAAGTAGTTATTGACTCCTCGGCCTTCGAGTTGCACTGTAGATCCTCCTTCGATGCCTCCATATCTAAGAAGGGGATTTAAGAGTGGGATGAGTACGAGCGTACTCAACAAGTTCATTATAGGAAAGAGGTGTTTAATGCACTAGCTACGGCATTAGACCGGAAAGTCTAATACCAATGCAGGTTTTCATAATCATTTCTTCAAAAGGTTGCTTTTATTCGGAAGAACTATGTCCGTCGGCCTTCACCGGTTTACTAGAACTTCATGGAGCTCCTTTCCGGCCGCGTTCGCAGTTCCATATCCCGGAACGAGGAGTGACAGGTCACGGTTCTTTACACTCTGCAGAGGTGTGTTGCTTTACCCATAAGAGATCTTAACCTTGGTGCCAACCGGGCAATTTCCCCGTCCACACTTCCTATGGTGTGAGGCCCGGTATAAGGTCTAGCCAATCATGTTCCTCCGCTACCTCGAACACCCACCCTTTGTTGCATGCCCCAACCCTGGGTCCACGCCGGTCCCATTATTCCCGTAGATTTCAGGGTGGACCCCGACCACGACGTCAATGCAGGGCTCTACCATACATTCCTACGCCGGTAGGCTGCAACCCATCATAGACCGCAATACCGTGGGGACTTAGGACTCCCCAGCCTCACCGCTTGCTCCTTCGGGCGACAAGTGTACTACGGACAATGCCGTGGGGACTTAGGACTCCCCAGCCCTCACCGCTTGCCCCCTTGGATTACAAGTGTACTACGGTAAAGCGCATCCGTTGATGAACGAGAGGTGGAAACACTTTTGACTACTCCGTCCCACTCCGGATCTTATGGTTAACACGGGTATTACGGCACAAGAATCACTGGACGACATTTGTTGTTTAATCCTAGATGGATATAAACCCTTGCAATGGAACCTCCACCATATCAACACAATCCATGGTTCCATTGCCCACCACATAGTCATATTCATAGTTATGAAAATAGTGGTTTTGCTTTTCATGCGATAGTGATAAACATAGTACTTTGCAAGTAATTTGGTAAAAATACTCAATTGACATGAGCAAGTGATGAACTTGCCTTTCTTGACTCGCAAGAATATGCGGTCAAGGTCTTCGATACGCAATAACTCCAAATTCTGAAATAGCATCATCGTCCGGTAAGGACGATGTTTAAAAGATTGGCAAGGATGCAATAATGCATAAGTATGAGATGCAATCGCTCTAAGCGTGATCTAACCACGATGATTAAGGATTAGTGAGTGATAATGATTAGTTCAGGGTGTGTTGCATTTTTAGAATGTTTCACAAACAAGGTTCTTATTTAGGGTGGTGTTGTTTTAGAATCATAAGCAGGTGATAAAATGCATAGTAACAATCATATACATCAAGGAATAGTGGTTGTGTAATAAGTAAAGAGCGAGCTTGTCAATATTAAGTCCTGATAGTGTATGGTTGAGGATTATTTGTTATATATTTCAAAAGAATAACTTTTGAAGAACATGTTCTTTAATAAAGAACAAGTATAACAATCAGGGTTGTGGAGTTTTATGGTGTTCTATGGTTCTAATTGGTTTCTGGAATAAGTAGTAGATGGATCACAACATAGTTGGATTCATCAGTAACTAGGCTTGTTTGGTTTTACTTAAGCATAAGCAACTTAAGCAATTAGTTACACATGGGTACTATCAGGGTTGGTTATAGCTTACTGGTGATAGATGGCTAGGGTTTATAGGTCCTTATAAGCAGGGTTGATGATGATTCTTTATTCACTTCAAAAGAATAACTTTTGAAGAACATACTTCTTAAATAATAAGAAGTATGTCAATTAGGGTTGAGGTGGTCTAGGTTTTACTGTTGGTTCTATTAGGTAAGGAATAATTGGCTCCTAAATAGGATGGTTGATAAGTATCCACATTAGTAGGGTTTAGTGGAATAGGGTTATGTAATGTAAAATAGTAGGTATCGTTGCTATTAAGGTTCATCCCAATGGTGTGATGCTAAATAGGGATAAATAAGGATGATGGTTTTGGTAATAGGATCTAGGGTTTACACTTGGTTGATCTTAGTTGATCACCTTGGTTTAATGGTATGCATACTTGGAATACTAATTTGCTAGTGATAGGGTTCTACATTTTATGTGGACATAGATATGTCTTTAGTTGCTAATTATGGCTCTATAGTAATGGAGTAACATGATCACATGTTCTAACCTAGGGTTTAGGTTAGAATTAAATTAAGGTTCACATGTAATAATGGAACTAGGGTGTGATGCATAATTGAATTAGGGTCTTAGGGTTCCACATAAAATTATGAGGTTATCACTTGGTTTATAATGGAACTAGGGTTTCCTAATTACCCTATAGTATTTAGGTTAATAACTTCATTATAAGATTGAAGTTATTAATAGTTTTGAAATATAAATAATATTGAATTTGTCATATTATTATTTTTATTGAATTAATAATTAAGGTAATTATTAATTAGGGTTTAACTCTCTCTAATATAGATTTCCCAAATTAACAAATAAAGAAAATTAGTTTTAATGTTTTCTTTATTTAGTTACGGGTTTTTATTTAATTTGGAAAGTTTTCCTAATTATTGAATTTTAATTGTATTTAGAATTAATAAATAGGGCTTAAATAACAAGTATTAAATAATTGAATTTTTATTAAAAATAAAAATTTCATATTATATTTTTATTAGATAGAGTTTTCTTTTCTAAGAATTTTAATATCTTATTTACATTTTTTTGACTTAAATTGAATTTTCTAGATTTATTTGAAGTTGCAGTAGTTATTCAATCTATTATATTATTAAAACAACAAACAACCAACGGTGAAGATTTGTCACCCTAAAACTAAGATGTATATGCGGTGGAGATTTAAAGCATGTACAACCAAATTATTCATGCACCGTGCGTAGCAGGGAAAAAAAAAGGCACTCCACCTTTATCTCAACAAATTGATCTGCCGTGCCTATCTCAAAGCAGAAAGTCACCGTTATCTCAACAAACTGATCCATCCGGTATCTATAATATCTAAATTGGAGCAACCCACTAAAGGTATTTCTCTTAACATGCAAGCTATCCACCTCATCAAGCACATTCGACCAATCCTAGCCTTCCAAGTCAGCAGTATCATTATTTCTGTTTATCATATTTTTCAAACACTATGGAGTATGGATAGTCACTTTAAAATAGTATCGAAGTGGGGAACGTTTCTTCTCTGTTGTTACCGATGAGTAAATTGGCCCCTCTCAAAATGTTTGGCTTTTCATTGACATAAACTAATGCAACCGATGAGTAAATTTGTCCCTTCTCTTCTCAAACTGTCCGGCTTTCCATTCCCCTAAATAATTGAAGACGTTTGTTTGGATTCTGCCTGCCATCTTCTCCATTCCTCTCCCAGCTCTTCCTATAAATCCACCATTCTCAAGTTCATCTAGGAAGCCTTCATGGGTATGATCACATCACCAAACCTCCTCTGGCTCTTGCCAACAACATCATGGCGGAGTTCTGGCAGCCTGTCGTCTTCTCCATTCCCCTCCCGGCCGGCGTCCACCATGCTCAAGTTCATCTAGGAAGCCTACGTGGGGATGATCAGTTGATCACCTCACCAAATCTCCTCTCGCTCTTCCCAACAGTCTAGCAAGGCTAGCGTCATGGCGGAGTTCTGGCACGCCGGTTCTCTTGATCCGTCGTGCCCTTCTTGTGCACCCATTTCCGGCATCCGCACAGGTTCCATCTTGAGGAGCCGATTGTGGCGTCTGATGCGGTGGTGATGCCACAACTATTGCTGGAATGGGGACTGACTAGGTGAGTGCCATCTACTTCTCTTATTCTTCCAATATCACACGAGATCTAGGAAATTCAACATGCATGACAACTTGACAACCACGAGGTGCGTTGATATGCTCTTCAGTTACACATGTTGCCAATCAGCTCCCTTTCAATTTCCTTCTCTCTTTGTACAATTTCAGTAGACATACAGAAAAATGCATCCAGAAAAGTTATGCCTAAGAGATGGATCATATCGATGCAGGTTATAAATTCCAAATGTACATTTGTGCAAGTGCTAAATCCACCGTACACAATACGTTTGAGGTATCCTATCTACCACTTTTTAGCCCTTTAAATATATAGTTGTAATTCTCATTCCTATACACTAATTAATGCCATCCCTCTCTGTGTAAATTTTCTTATGTCACCTTCATTGTAATACAGACCATGCTGAAACTGTTGCTACGTACAAAAGGCTGAAGCAGGCATGCCAAGCGTGATGAATTTTTTGGTATGTAGTTCTGTAGGTTGGTAAAATAAAATCGTCAGATCTTTTTATTTGTCGAAGATGTAGTTGTATCCAAAGATTGTTAGGGCAGTATCTCTATATTGGATTATTTATGCATTGTATCATATGTGTTGGATATAGTGAGTATATGCTACCCGAGTTTTCTTATTAATAACGGGCACGGTATTTTTTTATTCTTTTTTCTTCCCTGAGTTTTCATCTTGGTTTCACAAGTTCTGTATATGAAGATCTATTTGGTTCTCTGTTTGAAGATATCATGCTCTGATAGTAATATGTCAGCGTTTTAGATCCCAACAACTTAATACCGAAATGCCAAAATTATGTGTTTCTTCTAAAAAAATATAGCACACCAATGTCCCGCAGCAACGCGCGGGACGTCATCTAGTTATAATAAATCGATCCACCATTATCTCAACAAACGCTCTTTATCTCTGCCATAATTTGTGCTGTTTCCCCCCGATAAACAAAAGAGCAAATTGACGCCGCAGGTTGTGTACGACGGATATCCGTGAAGGAGCAACCAAGGCCGCGGTTGTGCCGATCTATAGACGGCGACTAGCATCCCCAAAAGCCTCTGCTGATGAGCTCAATCGAAGCGACAATATTTATCTTACTCCGACGAAGCAATTGGTGCTGCTTCGCCCGGATCAACAAAGCAGCAAATTCACGCCGCGGTTGTTTGTACGACGGAGATACTAGATGTCTACGAATAACGGTAGGCATTGAAGGCCGTGCAGCAGTAACCACAGCCATTGTGTCGATTTGGAGATGGCGACTAGCATCCCTGCCCAGCAAAAAAAAGCTGTTTCTAATGTATCTGATGAAGTCACGGGGTGCCCTCACGAGCTGTTTCTTGCTCTGACGAAGCTAGCTTGAGGAGACGAAGGCAATTTCGGGCCAACAAATCTAACGAACTCACAAGGTGCTCCGGGTATGTATGGCAAATTGACGATATCAAAATCTGCCGAGAAGCTACTACGTGAGAATTGACGATATCAATCCTGTGAGGCAGGTCTGCATCGATGGTGACCCAAAGAGCCAAACATAGGCGGGATCACGACCCAAAGAGCCAAACATACGGGGACGCCAAACGGCAGTAGATGATTTGGTGATCCACCGGCCGTGCGACTCCAGTTTGCATCGTCAGCTGGGGTTGATTATTTTCGGATCACGAGCATGGAGTCAAGCAGTACGGGATTCAAGGATAATATACTTCAGTTCCATCAAAATACTTATTCGAACTCACCACCCAATGCATGATGTCGATTCAAGTAGGTATATTTTCTCCTCATACATTTGCATCTAGAGATTAGATGAATGCTGAATGCATGCATACACAAGAGCTAGCTTATAGATGCATGTACGGAAAAAGAGTAGAGTACTATATTACTCCCTCCGATTCATATTAATTGACTTCAATATGGATGTATCTGGACACATTTTAGTTCTAGATACATCCATATTAGAGTCAATTAATATGAACCGGAGAGAGTAATTGATTCCCGATAGGATGACTATGGCTCAAAGGAGTACCATACTCGATTGCATATCGCAAGATCGGTAAACACTATATAGGCGTAGCTTAGAGAATTGGATTTGCCGAAGCAAGCATTCGACTACAACGCACATTAGCCAGCACAACTGATATAAACCTTAGAAATTCAAAACCTTAATGTGATAAAAAGTGAGTCACGTCTGTAAAAAAAAGTAAGCTCGAAGCTTGCTAATTAGACATCACATGTGTGTAGGGTTATATTAATTTTATACAGACATAGCAGATACTATATGACATTATTTCTAAAAATGAATGAGCTTCACGCATTGTCTTGACAGAGAATGCAGGTTTCAAGGAGGTCACGGCTAATGACAAATACTCTCAGCATCGTTATTTTGGCAACAGGATTTTCTTTGGACTTAATTATTCACCTTTTGGCACTGCACGTAACCATGGTGAAAGAAGAGAGAGTGCGGTTTAGTCAAATACTACAGATTACGTAGTACCTTACAAGCCAACAAGATTTAGAAGTGTGGCTGGAAATTTCCTCAAAATCCACTGATCAAAACAAAACAAATACACCAGTTGTTGTGTACTGCATGGAGAGAAAAAAAATACAAATGTAAGCAAAGTTTTCATTTTTGCAGTTGCCAATATATATTACCGATGGCTAGACACACTTAATAATTTGTTTATAACAAAGTCCGAATTAATATTTTAGATGGGATAATTGCTGCAAATAGTTCTCCACAAGGTGTTTTTAGGATACAAGACTTTCAATCTATTTATGTACTCATCTAATGTCAGATAACAGACAACAAAGTAAGCAAGTGAAACACAAATATAATAAGGTATTACGGAAGCAAATTTGTAATAAATATTTCAAAATTAATTTACCTATGGCATATTACTAAATGGTATATAATAACAAGTAGGAAATCTAGCCGCGCAAATGCGCGGGTCTCCATGCTAGTTTAAATTTAAAACTGAATCCACTAAATGTACCCGGGCTAGTGCTACCCAGGGTCACTGATGAGTGGGCCAGGGATCCACGTCAGTGGCCACGTGGCTTTGACGGAGTCAAAATCGCAGACGTGGCTATGGAGCTCACTGCCGGCGAGCCGGTCGTCGACGGCGACGGCGCTGTCGGGCTCCCGCAGACGATCTACTAGGCTCAATCAACTCAGCGCTCTACGGTGTGCATTATGGTGGCGGCGCCGCTAGGAAGTGGTCACCGGAGCTTCACCGCCGGTGATGCCGAGCGGCGGTTCACGCAGATGCGCGTCGCGGTGACGATGCAAAGGGAAATAAAAGAAGCTGAGGGGTGCTTGAGCACCAGCAGCTCACCGTGATCACGAAGGGCGTGACAGCGGAGCAAGAGGAGGTCGGAATCGGCGCAATCGGCGTCTCCCGGCCTCGGAGAAGACAAGCTCGTCGGAGACGCTCCGGGGCTTATCAGCTTGATTCCTCCCGTATGCTGGGCATGTCAAGGGTGGCGGTGACGATGGCGTCCATGGCGTGGCTTGGGGCTGCCCCTATCGACGGCGGTGGGCGACATCTGTGCGTGCTAGGGTTTCAGAAATTGGGGAAAAAGGAAGAACATGAACGAGGGAGGCTTCGGCCGAGTATTTATAGGTTCGGGGCGGTCATCGACAGGCGCGCGGTCCACAATGGCAGCCAGGACGTGGAGCTCATCGTCGCGGTGGCGTTCTCCCGTGCGTCGACGGTGGCGAAGACGAAGACGACGCTCTCCTCGCCCTTATCCGCACGAAGCGGTACACGGGCTGGGCTAGGCTGCGGCTTGGGCCGGTGTGCTGGCTATTGTGCAGGCTGCTGCTGGACTGGTGTTGGGCTCGGCAGCTGGGCTGCACCACGGGCTGCTCGGCCAGGTAAGTCCAGGTATGCTTTTCTTCCTTTCTTTTCTTTTCTTTTCTGTTTTCATTTATTGTTTTGAATTCTGGTTTTAATTCAAATTTGAATTCTTATCTGTTTTGCAGGTGTTTAACAATTTGGTTTTCATGAGGTCTAATACAGGGACCATTGTATTACTATATTGTTTTGCACAAACATAATTATATGTGAGCCTTGTTGCAATTTTTAATTATAAAAGAATTTAGGTATTCATTTTAATTTTCTTTCTTATTTGTAATATAACTCCCTATTGAAAGAGTTGATAATTTGTACACCAAGTGTTTTAGGGATTATTATTATGACTTGGTTATTATTTGAGAATTTAGTCATGTACATATGATTTTATGTGACTACTTAATTATGAAAGTTTTGTAAGTTTTATTATTACCATATTGCATAGGTGGTACTGGATTAGATTTAATAACACCTTTTGAATGGCTTGGAATAGACATTCCTCTCATCATGGTTGGGTCTGGGTGATAATGATAAGTGGTTGATCACCACCTATGGTTTTAATTAGTTTCTATAGCACAAGGTTAATCTTAGGTTCATAATTGAAAACTAAGATATAGTTTGTGAGCAATTTCTAAGGTTCTAATGAGATTCACCTAATGGCAATTGGTTTGAATCTCATCTATGGCCTGGTTTGTATTATGATCACCATAGTGATACATAAACTAGGGTTGAGGTTTAATTCTAGGTTGTGAGATGAGATGACAGCATACTGCATGTGCTAGGGTTAATCTCCCCTTACCATGATAAGGTGGTGGCTTAATTAACATTTTATGTTCTCCTTTAGTTACTAAGATATTGAGAATTGGTTTTATCTTCTACCACTTAACTTCTATTACTATCCTCAATTTATCATTAAAGTAACTAAAGTTGTTATAGTTCTTTTTTATAGTTAACTTTGGTCACATGGATGGATGGTTTCTCACCATATTAAATATGGAGTTTTACTCTAAGGTTTTCTTAGGTACATTAATTGATAAATGAATGAGAAAATAGATGTGGTAAGATTCTACATATTATCACCAATTGATTTACAATTATAGGTTGGGATATAAGCCTGGATTTGATTACTAGTGATCTTCCTATAATTTCATGTGAGGATGAGATCTTCTTATTCTAGTAGGGTTTAACTTATCCTCACATACCTCAAGAGCATGATCATGGATTAGGCATGATCATCTTGTTCTTAACATTTTTTTACCTCAAGTTCTTAGGGTTTATGATCATTACCCAATTTATAATGATCAAGGTTTAGCTTCCTAAGTTATCTCTTAAGAATTAGGTTTCTCACTCCTAAGATTAAGTATTGTCTTGATTAACTAAATATAGTTTCTTTCTTATACTATCATGAATGGATATGGTTACCGCAACAATTTATATCCCATGAGAATGTCTGAGAGAATAGCTTACAATTCTACTTAAGGATGATGAATTAATCATCATGATGTATGAATAATTCTCTCCCTAAAGTTCAAGTGTTGCCTCAACTACTTGAGTGTAGCTCCATAGCTGGATTTCTCTTATTTGGGAAGGACTTCAATTCTAACCAAGGTTATTCTTCAAAGATAATGATGTAGTCACCAATATCTATGGTAACATAAAGGGGTTCTTTCTCTAGAGAAGGTCTTGAACAATATCCTAGGGTCCCTCTTGATGATGATGTTGTGATCATATGGATATTTATATCCAAGGTTTGCCTCAAGGTTTTTCATTGCTTCTCTAACAAAATAGGACTCTCACCTCTCTAGGTTTGTTCTATAATGATTTCGAATAGAGAAGAATATATATTCATGGATTGATCTCTTTGTTTGGTTTATAAGAATGAAGTAAATGAATACCATGAGGTTCATGGTAGGATCATGGATTTGTTTAAGACATGGAAAAGATAAGTGAAGAATAGTTTCTCCAATTATTGTTACTTGATTTCCAATTAAATGGATGTTCATATGTTATGGCAAGGATTACCATATTATGATCTTTTATAAGATCAAGTAATTGATCATTGAGTAAAGTGTTGTTGTGTTGATTACTAGTTCCATTTGATCTAACCCCTTGGATCAAATCACCTCTACCCAAAACAAAGTTTTGGCAAAGTCACATTGAGGTTTATAGCGCTTGACTTGATGAGGTACTTCAATTCCACCAAGGTCAAGTGAAACTTCAGTTACTGTGACTGTTTTACTTTAAAGCGCAAAAATTCCCCAGATTTTCTATGCATGAATGCAATGCACACATCTGTTTCCTCTATTTTTGTAACCCCATTACCTGGGATATTACAGTCTCTACCCCTTAAACTAAACTTCGTCCTCGAAGTTTGATCTCTCTCACGTTTCCGAAGTGTGGATCTGGCTTGTGTAGACTGCAGCTTTTCTTGAACTCCATGGTGATTTCACTAGATATAATTGAATAGATCTCTTGTCCAGATTCTTCCTGGAATCCAATAGTGTTTGTCTCTGAACATTAGTTTCTTACTCCAGTTCTATGATTTTTCTCTGGAATCTAATAATACCTGTCTCTGAACCATGGCTCTTACTTTGATTCATTGATTTCTTCCAACTATTATAATCTTGTTTCCTATCCCATTGAAGATTCAATGATTAGGACTTCTCCTGATGCTGCTAGTCTTAACTGGAGACTAATTGGATAAAATACTCCTAATTGGTAAATAGGTCTTTGTTTTCCCTTACTACCAAAACTGCAATAATGGTACTTGGTAAGGTACTTACTATGGAATTGATCCTGGTGGTTTATTCCTCTAAGAATGGATTAGACTCATTTAGTCCATCCAATCATGGTTTATAGTTGATACCTATAACTATTTTGGGTTATTTAGGTTCCATGAAAGGAATCATTCAAATAGACTTTAATTTTGGCATGGTCAATCTCCTTCATTCTTTGGCCATCTTGTGCTGTATTTTGTCTACGGTATTTTCTTCATCCAACTTCATTTACCTAAGTTTACTTGAGTTATCGTACTTCTGAGTAATTATTACTCACTTACTCAAGTTATAGTCATCTTCTTACTTCCTCGAGGTATAAACCTCGGCTTCTGGTCTGACATCTTTCTGGAAGTATTGTTCAACAATCTTATGAAAATAAGATCGAACTTCCCTTCAGTTCAGACCTTCTTCTTCTATTATGCTCAAAGTATTGAGTTATTGTACATCCAACTCAATCTTTACTCTACCCCTTAGAGTTTTCTTATGGTCTTCAACTCCTTTTCTTCCAACTATTGGACTTATGGTTAGAATATTGGTATAGGTCTTGTTTATAATTTATATTCCTCTAAGGTTTTGCGAAGAAACTTTGTGGTGTATCCACCCAATTGTGGACATCCAATGTGAATCCTTTGACTAAATGTTTATAGATCTAGCTATTTGGCTGACAAGATTTTTATTTGTTCACAAACTTTTGTTACAACTAATTAAATCGTGGACTATTTGTAATACCAACTAATACCAGCTGTGGTTATTATACCAACTGTGGCTATTTGATATCTAAAAATAGATTCTATTATAGGTTCTGATCAACTGGACGAAACATCTTCTACTTTATCTCGCAGTATTGATATTATACCAATTGTGGTCTTCTGATATCGACTATGGTCTTCTTATGTCTGCTATGATTTCATATATCACCTTCCTTCATTCGGGGTTTATTTTGCAAGAAAACCACTAGCTGACACTATGAATATAGTATCCTAAGTGATTTCCCATGCATTCCCTCTTCTATGTTGACTATGGATCTGCTTCAGCTTCACCATAATCACCATATTTCTTACCCTCATGCTTCTCATGTACTAAAGTACTCCTCTGTTGAGGTAAAGCATGAATGTTGGTTGGCACTTCCTTCAGAGTATTGTGGTTACATCCCACAACTTTACTTCCTTTTTCTGATGAACCTTCATCTTGTCTTCAGAATCTTCAGAATTCGTCACTTCCTCACACGAATACCATTACCCTCTAGATCTATAGCATTAAGTAAGAACTTGATATAGCAACATGCATTTGCATACCAAAGTCAAACTTCATGTATGGATCTAGTCAAACAATGAAAATCCAATAAAATTCCAAAAAGATTCAGCTTTGTGCTTATAATACACATCATCATAAGCCTGAATATGATTGTTGAGTAAGACATCTCTAAACATCAGGCTCTGATGTGTAGTATAGAACACCACATAATATAGGTTTATATCGTGATACTTAGCACGAATATAGGGAATTCTACTATTTGTCTCAACCTTTACCTTAATTGCACATTTGCAATGAGATAAACTTGAAACAAAGTGGTCTAGGATAGTTGTGGTTAACCTAATTTTCTTTGGAAGTACTAACTTAGCTTCCATTTTGTTGAGGACTACTTCAATGATATGTCTGGTTCTACATCACTATTCTAGACACATAACTATTGAAATATAGCTCCTATACTTCCAAGTTATTGTATCGTAAGGCTATGGACCTAATGTTCTTGACACAGTTCCCATGGTTTTTGGGACATAATTCTTGCACCATTGTTTAGCACTTGGCTTCTTATTGTACTCCTCCAAAATACTTATAATGTTCTATTCCATCACATAATGATTCTTAGGTGAATCATATATGATTAACAACTCTACCATGTAAGTAATCATATTTTATTCATATCTCTCTTCCTTAATTATCTCCCATGATTGACTCATCATGGTCTATACTACCTCATATGACTCATAGTTATCACTTACTATCAATTGTTTCACATGTCTAGATAGTTGTACTTACTCATTACTTATCTTGGTCTACATCTTCTATTAGGATATCTTAATTATCTTCATCAATTGATATAACTCCTATTACCAGTCTGGATAACTCTTACTTAATCATAACATATGTTGGTACACGTCTTCCACTAGGATATCTTACTTATGGTTGTATCCTCTCTTTGGACTACCATGTATTGTATACCAACTGTGGTTTACTCATAATTATTTTAGGGTCTTAAGAGTATCCTACATAATTTGAGATTAGCTAGCTAACATTACTCAGGAAATATAGGTACTAAATGTTGACTCAAGTGTGTCAGGATTTTTCTCAAGTGAATATCCATCTCAAGTCATAAAAAGATTTGGTTTAACTAAGACAACTTCCTATAGACACTACCAATCCTATAGGTCTCCTTTAAAGGGTTTTAATCCTAGGGTCAAAGCATTTGCTCTGATACCAACTGTGGTGACCCGACATACCACTGCATGGTGTAGTATGCAAGTCTGATATAACACCAATGAAACACCGTTCCACTAGTATTATATCGCTCAGAGTGGTACAACAGAAACATATGCGGGTCCAAGGCATGTCTATAGAATTACAATATTGACTCTATTACATAAGATCATCATAGCCTCCTACTTTACAATGAGGTAAAACTGCAAATAAACTCCAGGAGAACGACTCGTAGTCTAATCCCAACACGAACTCTATTTGTAGAGTATTTAACTAGCTACAGAGGCTATGAGTAGATTCTAGCTAAATATGAGCTAAGTTTAGGAAGCTAGTTCCCTTCTATTGCTAATCTAGGTTTTCTCCTTGTGGGATGTAGTGTTTGACTCCTCTGACAGGGTCCTGTCCCTTGAAGTAGTTATTGACTCCTCGGCCTTCGAGTTGCACTGTAGATCCTCCTTCGATGCCTCCATATCTAAGAAGGGGATTTAAGAGTGGGATGAGTACGAGCGTACTCAACAAGTTCATTATAGGAAAGAGGTGTTTAATGCACTAGCTACGGCATTAGACCAGAAAGTCTAATACCAATGCAGGTTTTCATAATCATTTCTTCAAAAGGTTGCTTTTATTCGGAAGAACTATGTCCGTCGGCCTTCACCGGTTTACTAGAACTTCATGGAGCTCCTTTCCGGCCGCGTTCGCAGTTCCATATCCCGGAACGAGGGAGTGACATGTCACGGTTCTTTACACTCTGCAGAGGTGTGTTGCTTTACCCATAAGAGATCGTAACCTTGGTGCCAACCGGGCAATTTCCCCGTCCACACTTCCTATGGTGTGAGGCCCGGTATAAGGTCTAGCCAATCATGTTCCTCCGCTACCTCGAACACCCACCCTTTGTTGCATGCCCCGACCCTGGGTCCACACCGGTCCCATTATTCCCGTAGATTTCAGGGTGGACCCCGACCACGACGTCAATGCAGGGCTTTACCATACATTCCTACGCCGGTAGCTGCAACCCATCATAGACCGCAATACCGTGGGGACTTAGGACTCCCCAGCCTCACCGCTTGCTCCTTCGGGCGACAAGTGTACTACGGACAATGCCGTGGGGACTTAGGACTCCCCAGCCTCACCGCTTGCCCCTTGGATTACAAGTGTACTACGGTAAAGCGCATCCGTTGATGAACGAGAGGTGGAAACACTTTTGACTACTCCGTCCCACTCGGATCTTATGGTTAACACGGGTATTACGGCACAAGTATCACTTGGACGACATTTGTTGTTTAATCCTAGATGGATATAAACCCTTGCAATGGAACCTCCACCATATCAACACAATCCATGGTTCCATTGCCCACCACATAGTCATATTCATAGTTATGAAAATAGTGGTTTTGCTTTTCATGCGATAGTGATAAACATAGTACTTTGCAAGTAATTTGGTAAAAATACTCAATTGACATGAGCAAGTGATGAACTTGCCTTTCTTGACTGCAAGATTATGCAGTCAAGGTCTTCGATACGCAATAACTCCAAATTCTGAAATAGCATCATCGTCCGGTAAGGACGATGTTTAAAAGATTGGCAAGGATGCAATAATGCATAAGTATGAGATGCAATCGCTCTAAGCGTGATCTAACCCTGATGATTAAGGATTAGTGAGTGATAATGATTAGTTCAGGGTGTGTTGCATTTTTAGAATGTTTCACAAACAAGGTTCTTATTTAGGGTGGTGTTGTTTTAGAATCATAAGCAGGTGATAAAATGCATAGTAACAATCATATACATCAAGGAATAGTGGTTGTGTAATAAGTAAAGAGCAGTTGTCAATATTAAGTCCTGATAGTGTATGGTTGAGGATTATTTGTTATATATTTCAAAAGAATAACTAATGAAGAACATGTTCTTTAATAAAGAACAAGTATAACAATCAGGGATGTGGAGTTTTATGGTGTTCTATGGTTCTAATTGGTTTCTGGAATAAGTAGTAGATGGATCACAACATAGTTGGATTCATCAGTAACTAGGCTTGTTTGGTTTTACTTAAGCATAAGCAACTTAAGCAATTAGTTACACATGGGTACTATCAGGGTTGGTTATAGCTTACTGGTGATAGATGGCTAGGGTTTATAGGTCCTTATAAGCAGGGTTGATGATGATTCTTTATTCACTTCAAAAGAATAACTTTTGAAGAACATACTTCTTAAATAATAAGAAGTATGTCAATTAGGGTTGAGGTGGTCTAGGTTTTACTGTTGGTTCTATTAGGTAAGGAATAATTGGCTCCTAAATAGGATGGTTGATAAGTATCCACATTAGTAGGGTTTAGTGGAATAGGGTTATGTAATGTAAAATAGTAGGTATCGTTGCTATTAAGGTTCATCCCAATGGTGTGATGCTAAATAGGGATAAATAAGGATGATGGTTTTGGTAATAGGATCTAGGGTTTACACTTGGTTGATCTTAGTTGATCACCTTGGTTTAATGGTATGCATACTTGGAATACTAATTTGCTAGTGATAGGGTTCTACATTTTATGTGGACATAGATATGTCTTTAGTTGCTAATTATGGCTCTATAGTAATGGAGTAACATGATCACATGTTCTAACCTAGGGTTTAGGTTAGAATTAAATTAAGGTTCACATGTAATAATGGAACTAGGGTGTGATGCATAATTGAATTAGGGTCTTAGGGTTCCACATAAAATTATGAGGTTATCACTTGGTTTATAATGGAACTAGGGTTTCCTAATTACCCTATAGTATTTAGGTTAATAACTTCATTATAAGATTGAAGTTATTAATAGTTTTGAAATATAAATAATATTGAATTTGTCATATTATTATTTTTATTGAATTAATAATTAAGGTAATTATTAATTAGGGTTTAACTCTCTCTAATATAGATTTGCCAAATTAACAAATAAAGAAAATTAGGTTTAATGTTTTCTTTATTTAGTTACGGGTTTTTATTTAATTTGGAAAGTTTTCCTAATTATTGAATTTTAATTGTATTTAGAATTAATAAATAGGGCTTAAATAACAAGTATTAAATAATTGAATTTTTATTAAAAATAAAAATTTCATATTATATTTTTATTAGATAGAGTTTTCTTTTCTAAGAATTTTAATATCTTATTTACATTTTTTTGACTTAAATTGAATTTTCTAGATTTATTTGAAGTTGCAGTAGTTATTCAATTTAAATTTAAAACTGAATCCACTAAATGTACCCGGGCTAGTGCTACCCAGGGTCACTGATGAGTGGGCCAGGGATCCACGTCAGTGGCCACGTGGCTTTGACGGAGTCAAAATCGCAGGCGTGGCTATGGAGCTCACTCGCCGGCGAGCCGGTCGTCGACGGCGACGGCGCTGTCGGGCTCCCGCAGACGATCTACTAGGCTCAATCAACTCAGCGCTCTACGGTGTGCATTATGGTGGCGGCACCGCTAGGAAGTGGTCACCGGAGCTTCACCGCCGGTGATGCCGAGCGGCGGTTCACGCAGATGCGCGTCGCGGTGACGATGCAAAGGGAAATAAAAGAAGCTGAGGGGTGCTTGAGCACCAGCAGCTCACCGTGATCACGAAGGGCGTGACAGGCGGAGCAAGAGGAGGTCGGAATCGGCGCAATCGGCGTCTCCGGCCTCGGAGAAGACAAGCTCGTCGGAGACGCTCCGGGGCTTATCGGCTTGATTCCTCCCGTATGCTCGGGCATGTCAAGGGTGGCGGTGACGATGGCGTCCATGGCGTGGCTTGGGGCTGCCCCTATCGACGGCGGTGGGCGACATCCGTGCGTGCTAGGGTTTCGAGAAGTGGGGAAAAAGGAAGAACATGAACGAGGGAGGCTTCGGCCGAGTATTTATAGGTTCGGGGCGGTCATCGACAGGCGCGCGGTCCACAATGGCAGCCAGGACGTGGAGCTCATCGTCGCGGTGGCGTTCTCCCGTGCGTCGACGGTGGCGAAAACGAAGACGACGCTCTCCTCGCCCTTATCCGCACGAAGCGGTACATGGGCTGGGCTAGGCTGCGGCTTGGGCCGGTGTGCTGGCTATTGTGCAGGCTGCTGCTGGACTGGTGTTGGGCTCGGCAGCTGGGCTGCACCACGGGCTGCTCGGCCAGGTAAGTCCAGGTGTGCTTTTCTTCCTTTCTTTTCTTTTCTGTTTTCATTTATTGTTTTGAATTCTGGTTTTAATTCAAATTTGAATTCTTATCTGTTTTGCAGGTGTTTAACAATTTGGTTTTCATGAGGTCTAATACAGGGACCATTGTATTACTGTATTGTTTTGCACAAACATAATTATATGTGAGCCTTGTTGCAATTTTTAATTATAAAAGAATTTAGGTATTCATTTTAATTTTCTTTCTTATTTGTAATATAACTCCCTATTGAAAGAGTTGATAATTTGTACACCAAGTGTTTTAGAGATTATTATTATTATGACTTGGTTATTATTTGAGAATTTAGTCATGTACATATGATTTTATGTGAATACTTAATTATGAAAGTTTTGTAAGTTTTATTATTACCATATTGCATAGGTGGTATTGGATTAGATTTAATAACACCTTTTGAATGGCTTGGATCCTCTCATCATGGTTGGGTCTGGGTGATAATGATAAGTGGTTGATCACCACCTATGGTTTTAATTAGTTTCTATAGCACAAGGTTAATCTTAGGTTCTGTTATCACCAGAATTTGATCGAGTCAGAGGTGGGCCGCGATCAAGATGGACTTGAAGATATATATATAGAAGAGATACGTGAATCGGCCTTACATGCAAAGTTTGGGCTAGTTTGCCCATGTATCTGTACCATAGTAGGATGCGTGTCGGTTAGGAATTAGAGTTTTACCCGTGCACGGTTAGGTGCACGCCGAATTAGAAAGTCCCTTGGACTATAAATATGTATCTAGGGTTTATGGAATAAACAACAACCAACGTTCAACACAAACAAATCTCGGCGCATCGCCAACTCCTTCGTCTCGAGGGTTTCTCCGGTAAGCACCATGCTGCCTAGATCGCATCTTGCGATCTAGGCAGCACAAGCCTACCCACGTTGTTCATGCGTTGCTCGTGCTGAAGCCTTTTTGATGGCGAGCAACGTAGTTATGTTAGATGTGTTAGGGTTAGCATTGTTCTTCATATCATATGCTGTCGTAGTGCAACCCTCATACATCTAGCCGCCCTTACACCTATCTCAGGTGTAGGGGCGGCACCCCGCTTGATCATAGTTTAGTAGATCCGATCCGTTACGGTTGCTCCTTGTTCTTCAAGGATTAGTTTAACATCCGCAATAGTTAGGCCTTACAAAGGGTTGGAGGATCCAGCGGCGTGTAGGGTGTAGTTTGCTAGCCCTAGACGGGATGTTCCGGGGATCAACCTCGTGTTGGTTTTTAGGCCCTGTCTAGGATCGGCTTACGATCACCGTACGCGAGCGCGAGGCCCAATCGTGAGTAGGATGATCCGATTATGCGGTGAAAACCCTAAATCGTCGTAGATCGCTTTAGCTTTATCTTGATCAAGCAGGACCACCATATATTCGTGCACCTCGTACGAATCATGGGTGGATCGGCTCTTTGAGCCGATTCACAGGACAACCTGAGAGCCGATCGAGGCTCGTATTTAACGTTTACGTGTATGCCCTGCAGGAAACTAAGCGAGGCATCATCCAACACCTTCCTGACCAGGTATAGGTCAGGTGGCACGCCCTTGCGACAGCATCGGACGTGTGACCAGAAGGCTTTGCGGGCCGTCGCTCTGAGGGACTGGGGCCAGCCGCAGCCCTAGTTGTTCCCGGCTCTACTGTGTTGCCAGTCGCTGCCCGCCGGTGGGTTTCTGACCGCAACAGGTTCATAATTGAAAACTAAGATATAGTTTGTGAGCAATTTCTAAGGTTCTAATGAGATTCACCTAATGGCAATTGGTTTGAATCTCATCTATGGCCTGGTTTGTATTATGATCACCATAGTGATACATAAACTAGGGTTGAGGTTTAATTCTAGGTTGTGAGATGAGATGACACCATACTGCATGTGCTAGGGTTAATCTCCCCTTACCATGATAAGGTGGTGGCTTAATTAACATTTTATGTTCTCCTTTAGTTACTAAGATATTGAGAATTGGTCTTATCTTCTACCACTTAACTACTATTACTATCCTCAATTTATCATTAAAGTAACTAAAGTTGTTATAGTTCTTTTTTATAGTTAACTTTGGTCACATGGATGGATGGTTTCTCACCATATTAAATATGGAGTTTTACTCTAAGGTTTTCTTAGGTTCATTAATTGATAAATGAATGAGAAAATAGATGTGGTAAGATTCTACTTATTATCACCAATTGATTTACAATTATAGGTTGGGATATAAGCCTGGATTTGATTACTAGTGATCTTCCTATAATTTCATGTGAGGATGAGATCTTCTTATTCTAGTAGGGTTTAACTTATCCTCACATACCTCAAGAGCATGATCATGGATTAGGCATGGTCATCTTGTTCTTAACATTTTTTTACCTCAAGTTCTTAGGGTTTATGATCATTACCCAATTTATAATGATCAAGGTTTAGCTTCCCAAGTTATCTCTTAAGAATTAGGTTTCTCACTCCTAAGATTAAGTATTGTCTTGATTAACTAAATATAGTTTCTTTCTTATACTATCATGAATGGATATGGTTACCTCAACAATTTATATCCCATGAGAATGTCTGAGAGAATAGCTTACAGTTCTACTTAAGGAATGATGAATTAATCATCATGATGTATGAATAATTCTCTCCCTAAAGTTCAAGTGTTGCCTCAACTACTTGAGTGTAGCTCCATAGCTGGATTTCTCTTATTTGGGAAGGAATTCAATTCTAACCAAGGTTATTCTTCAAAGATAATGATGTAGTCACCAATATCTATGGTAACATAAAGGGGTTCTTTCTCTAGAGAAGGTCTTGAACAATATCCTAGGGTCCCTCTTGAGGATGATGTTGTGATCATATGGATATTTATATCCAAGGTTTGCCACAAGGTTTTTCATTGCTTCTCTAACAAAATAGGACTCTCACCTCTCTAGGTTTGTTATATAATGATTTGGAATAGAGAAGAATATATATTCCTGGATTGATCTCTTTGTTTGGTTTATAAGAATGAAGTAAATGAATACCATGAGGTTCATGGTAGGATCATGGATTTGTTTAAGACATGGAAAAGATAAGTGAAGAATAGTTTCTCCAATTATTGTTACTTGATTTCCAATTAAATGGATGTTCATATGTTATGGCAAGGATTACCATATTATGATCTTTTATAAGATCAAGTAATTGATCATTGAGTAAAGTGTTGTTGTGTTGATTACTAGTTCCATTTGATCTAACCCCTTGGATCAAATCACCTCTACCCAAAACAAAGTTTTGGCAAAGTCACATTGAGGTTTATAGCGCTTGACTTGATGAGCTACTTCAATTCCACCAAGGTCAAGTGAAACTTCGATTCATCGTGACTGTTTTACTTTAAAGCGCGAAAATTCCCCAGATTTTCTATGCATGAATGCAATGCACACATTTGTTTCCTCTATTTTTGTAACCCCATTACCTGGGATATTACAAGCCGTGACATCCACCTGTCGTAAGTGGGTCGAGCGGTGCGTGTGGGTACATTTGGGCAACCCCTGCAGGGTGTACATCTTATCGATAAGCCGTGTCCGCGGTTATGGACGACTTGGAGCTGTATGACTCGACCATAGACAACTTACACTTGTTGTTTCATTACTAATAACTTGTGTAGTAAGATAGAACAACTTAAATAATAACTGGTTAAAACTTGTCAATCGTGTGAGTACCCTTGTAAGTACTTCCTTGCGAGGGGGGAACACATTGGCTGTGTTATGTTTGCAGAGTATAGAACTGTTAGTTTATGCGCTCTCTCACCTTCTTTGATTAGACGAATGTAGTAGAGTGTCTCTATAGGTTTTTAGTGCATGCGCGCTGCCGCTTAACCCCACCATATTGCCTATGACGTTCCTCTTGCGTCCTCTAAGTCCCCTGCGTGCCTCAAGTACAAAGGACGACTGGTTGACGAATGCTTATACGTCTTGAAGTCTTGTTAAGTATGAACCCGTACTTATTGCTGCTTCTACGGAACATAACCGGGCAGGTATGAAGATATACTCGATGAAGACGACGTTAGCAGGGTTACCCTTTCGGCTTGGCCTGGGCAGGGTTATGGACGCCACTTGTTTATCTTCAGGACTCTTAGTCCAAATTTGTATCTTGTCCATACTCGGATGTATTTGATCTTATGTATGATTTGGATCTTTGTATTGTATATTTGTATCTTGACTCATTGGAGTCGTTGTTGTAATATATCTGTATCTTGTGGGCTCTATTGTAATCCTGTTGTAATGTTACCGCTCGTGTTAATTCCTCCGACATCACGTGCATGCTTTGGCGTGTACGAGGCGCTTGGTGGTGTGTCTCTAAATCGATATCGTGCGGATTTCGGCGGGTTCGCTGGGATCCTCATGGTACCGGTTCCGGGGCGTCACAAGTTGGTATCAGAGCATCAGGTTGACGGTACCCCACTAGTCCAGCCTTTAGGATAACCTTGCCAACGGTCGTTGAGTTTAGAGAGTCCAAACTATTTTCTAAAATTCGTTGGATAGTTCTGATTAGCTCTGAATTTTCTCCTTACCTATATTCTTGCTCATCTTATCTCACGAGTTTTGAGTCTTCTCCCTTATCTGAGTTTTCTGAGTCTTAGGTCTCTACGCGGGTGGGACGATCCTTGCCTTTATCCTAATATGTCCGATCTTCGGAGGATCCCGACGGAAGTGCATCATCGACAGCGGAACAACGACTTCTTGTTAGTGGTGTCGACCCGAACAACATGGAGCAAGAACTCTTGTTAGTGGTGTCGAGAAGATCAACACTTCGCTAGAATAAGGTTCCACCTTGAGGTCGGGTGATTGTCAACATGGTACGAGAAGATCCGATAGTTCAACGAACTCCCCCTTAGGTTGACTTGGAACCTCGGGGCGAGGTTCCTTGTTAGTGGTGTCGATTGTAGCGATCCAGGAAAATCCCCATAACAGAATTGCTTGTTATTTTTCTTTTGTATATCATCATGGCATATGCATCATATCATCCACATTTTAACTAAATAAAATTATTTTATAAATCCTCCTTTGTCTTTTATTTTAAATGAACCCTAACCTGGCAGCCCATCTTTTCTTTCTCCCATGGGCTCTTCTTCTTTCCCTGGCCTTTTTCCCTCTCTTCCTTCCTCTACTCGGCAGCCCAGACTCCCAGCCCACTCCTTCTTCTGGTCCAGTCCAGTTCTCTCTCACGAAGGGGTATGCCCCTTTTTCTTCTTGTGGTTGTCGTCTTCTCCATGGTGCGGGCACGCAGCTAGCGTGAGAGCCCCTGTGGTCCTCCCCTCTCACCTGCTCCCTCCTCCCCCTCCTTTAAGTATCCTCGAGAGCTCCACCCTAACCCTAGCTTCCATCCTTCCTCTACCGCGCCGCGCCAGCCTTCCTCCCACCGGCCAGGTAGCAGGCCGCCTCCCAGATCGAGCCCAAACCCTCTCTCCGTCTTTTTATTTATTTGCAAATCTGTCTATTTTATATATTTCAAACTATAACTTCAAATAAAAAGTGTTATATATGAAAATTGATCAGAAAAATGTGCTGAACATGAATATGCCATCCATTCATCTGTTTGCATCTCGCATCATGTCGCGTCGTGATAGTTTGTGTATTTGACCTCGCATATATGCGGAGTATTTCGGATATCCACCTAGGGTTTCTCCGCTCCGTTTAAATTTGATGTAGCTCACCCCTGTCATGTTATGCCATGCTAATCAACCCTTAAATTTGTCGGTAGAAAATGCAACTCCAATCTTAATTGTTTGCCCGGGGTTCTGACTCCGATTAATTTGGGTAAGATGCATTGCACCATCTTTGCCATGTCATGCATATCATCTCGATCATGCTGGATCTTCTTTATCCGTAGTAGTAAGACTTGCATACGTTGTGTGTTCCAGCATTTGCTTCTTCCCGGATAGGATCGCGAAGTGGTGCGGCGAGATACGACAAGTTCTCCGGATGCCTGATGACCCACAAGTATAGGGGGTGTATCGTAGTATCTTCGATAAGTAAGAATGTCGATCCCAACGAGGAGCAGAAGGTGTTGACAAGCAGTTTCGATGAAGGATTCACTGTAAATGCTCACAGACAAGTATTCAGGGGGTTTTGATGTAAGAGATGAAATAAGTACGAGTAAGTAAAATGCGAGAGAAATAATTGCAGCGAGTGGCCCAATCCTTTTTAGCACAAAGGACAAGCCGGTTTGTTTACTTATAATGACCAAACGTTCTCGAGGACACATGGGATTTTAGTCTAGTTCTTTCGCTACATACGGCTAAATAATCTTCATTGTTATGATAAGTGTTGTGTGGGTGAACCTATGCTAATGTACCGCCCTTCCTAGGACTAAATACATACTTGTGATTATACCCCTTGCAAGCATCCGCAACTACAAGAAAGTAATTAAGAATAAATCTAACCACAGACCTTAAACCCCGAGATCCTGCGATCCCTCCTGCATCGATATACCAACGGGGGTTTAGGTTTCGTCACTCCGGCAACCCCGCAATTAGCAAACGAATACAAGATGCATTCCCCTAGGCCCATAAATGGTGAAGTGTCATGTAGTCGACGTTCACATGACACCACTAGAAGAATAACACCACAACTTAAATATCACACCATTGAATATTACTCAACCATAGTTCACTACTAACATTTAGACTTCACCCATGTCCTCAAGAACTAAACGAACTACTCACGAGACATCATATGGAACATGATCAGAGGTGATATGATGATGAATAACAATCTGAACATAAACTTGGTTCAATGGTTTCACTCAATAGCATCAACAACAAGTATAGATCGATACCGGGAGAGTTTCCCCTATCAAACAATCAAGATCAAACCCAAATTGCTACGGCGGTGACGAGGTGCTGCGGAGGAGATGGCGGTGATGATGGTGGAGATGATGATGATGATGATGGTGATGATGTCCAGCTCGATGTCGGTGACGATGGCGTCGATTTCCCCCTCCCGGAGGGAATTTCCCGGCGGATTCCTGCCCGCCGGAGAGCTCTTTTCTCTCTAGTGTTCTCCGCCCCGCAGAGGCGGCTGTAACCCTTCGTGAGGATTCCTCTGTGTCTTCTGTCTTCGGGACGAAGGGTTTGGCGAAGAAAAGGAGGCGAAAGGGGTCGTGGGCCCCTCACACCACATGGCGGCGCGGCCAGGGCCTGGGCCGCGCCGCCCTAGGGTGTGGGCCCACCCTGGCTCCTCCTGGCTCCTCCTTCTGGCTTCCTTCGTCATCTTGAAAAATAGGATTTTGGTATAATTTCCTTCCACATTTGATCTTCCGAAATATTGCGTTCTGACGGTGCTTTTTCCAGCAGAATCCTGGCTCCGGTGTTCGATCCTCCAATAATGATGAAACATGCAAAATAGATGAAATAACATAAGTATTGTGTCCCAATATGAAATATATCAATGAATAACAGCAAATTATGATATAAAATAGTGATGCAAATTGGACGTATCAACCCCCCCCCAAGCTTAGACTTCGCTTGTCCCCAAGCGAAACTGAACTCGATAGACATGACCACATGTTTATGGAGTGAAGAGTCGATAAATAAAATACGGACAAGAAGCATCATATTCATTCACACAGGACATTATAGTAAACAACCTCTTATAACTCATATTGAAACAAGTATAAGGTAATCACAAGTAAAGGTGCATAAGAAATCATCATTGGTGATGGCAAACTTCGTTCTTGGTCAGAGAACAATTAATAGATCATATTTATCTTATTGAGCAGCGCTCTCATGTTAAAGTTTATAATGCACAACTTGCATACTCAATCATAATGGTCTCTTCATAATCATTGATAACTTGCAAAGCTATATTCATTCAGATAAAACTTGTACTAAACAAGGAAGAATAAAAGACATGATGTAGCAAATCACAATATAATGGTTTAATCACAACTACTCAAATGCTTGCTTGAGATGGAGAGAAATAGGTTTACTGACTCAACATAAAGTAAAAGACAGGCCCTTCGCGAGAGGAAGCGAGGATTAAATCATGTGCTAGAGCTCTTTCAGTTTTGAAATCATATAAAGATAATAAAAGTAACATTTTGAGAGGTGTTTGTTGTTGTCAACGACTGGTAGCGGGTACTCTAACCCCCTTGCCAGACAACCTCCTAAGAGCGGCTCCCATAATATTTTCCTTTTGTGTGGCACTCCTTCCAACCTTTCTTTCACAAACCATGGCTAACCGAATCCTCGGGTGCCTGCCAACAATCTCATACCAAGAAGGAGTGCCTTTTTATTTTAGCTTTAAGATGATGATGACACTCCCCCCAACCTTTGCTTACACAAGCCATGGCTAACCGAATCCTTCGGGTGCCGTCCATCAATCACATACCATGGAGGAGTGTCTATTTAGTTTAATTAATTTGGGACTCGGGAATCCCATTGCCGGCTCTTTTTGCAAAATTATTGGATAAGCGGATGAAGCCACTAGTCCATTGGTGGAAATTACCCAACAAGATTGAAAGATAAAACACCACATACTTCCTCATGAGCTATGAAACATTGACACAAATAAGAGATACTAAGTTTTGAATTGTTTAAAGGTAGCACATGAAGTATTTACTTGGAATGGCGAGAAAATACCATGTAATAGGTAGGTATGGTGGACACAAATAACATAGGTTTGGTTGAAGGTTTGGAAGCACGAGAAGTATTCCCTCTCAGTACAGGTCTTTGGCTAGCAAGGTTAATTAGCAAGCATAAGAGTCGAGGGAAACAAACAAATATACATATGATAGAAACAATCATGTATCTTCCTTGTAAGCACAAACAGTTTTAACTTTTAGAATAATAAGCTAAGAACTGATAAGAAAGATAATAACATCTTCTACATGTATTTCCTCTATTCTTCTTAAACTCAAAGTGTTGTTGCTATTGACCATTGCTAAGTTTTCCAAAACCAAATAGATTTATTCAATGCTCCCAAAGTGATACCAATACTAACAACAAGATGAATCATAGAGATTGCAAACTAAAATAAGATGTGCAATATGTAAATGATAAGACTTCTCATTAATATTCCATATCGATAACTCACACCAAGGGATACATAGACAACTAAAGGAGAGATACTTCCAAACGCACCCCATCTTATACGATAACTTCCCTATTCATGATATGACACTACTTGACAATAAAAGTAAAAGGTAGTGATAATGTGATACCGCGGCACTCCCCCAAGCTTGGAACAAACCAAGGGGATGCCAATACCGATGATGAATTACTCCTGAGGAGATGGTGGTGATGAATTCCCGTCATCAGACTTCCAAGGAAGAGGCTCCCCATCAAGAAACGACATCTTGGTCTCGGGAATCCTGAAACTGGCAACACGGCTTATGTATTTAAACCTGTTTTCATACTCACAGTTTTGATTTTGAACGTCATAGAGTTGTGCTTGGAGCTTGTTGGTGGTGTCGTGAAGTGAGAGAATGTCGCTCCAAAGCTTTCCAGTTTCCTTTTCATGTTCAGCTATGAGTTCGGACACAATCCTGTGGAAGATATCCACCTCACGCTCAGCCATCTTCTTGTACTTGAAAACCTCTTGTTCTAGCTTCTCCATCCTGTCTTCCAGGCTTCCTTCTCCTTTAGGACCACTGGACATCCTTGACCTGCAGTTCTCCTTCAACGAGCAGCAACTCCTTGGGGTGCATCTTCAGCTCCTCCATGTACAAGTTGCCAACATCCTTCTTTGGAGTTGTCCTTCGGAGCCTCCGACGAAGACATGGTGGCTCTAGATCCGAAGCAAATCTCGGCGAAACAACTCGAAACAAAACACGTCGAGAACACGATATACGGACCTCCAGGGGTCCGGGGGATTATATAACAAAAATTTTCTCGACAAAAGGGAAGTACCAGATCGAACCAGAGTCGGAAAGGGTCGACGGGGCGGCCAAACCCTAGGTCGGCGCGGGCCCTGGCTAGGCCGCGCCGGCCTATGGTGCCACGCCCTCGTGCGTCCTTTCCACTCCGTTTCGAACTCGTAATTTCTCATATTTTCCAAAAACAGCGAAAATATTGTTCGGAAAGTAAATTGCGTACTTTTCGTTACCGATCTTGTTACCTATTCAAAGTCGAATTACGGCGGACTGTCAATTTGTCCTTTGATGAAAGCTTCCGGTGTTTCCACTTGAATAATATCAACATCAACATTATAAGAATCACCCGAGATATAATGCTTGAGTCTTTGTCCATTCACCACTTGCGTAGCATTGCCTTGGAGAGAGCTAATCTTGATTGCTCCTGAGCGATACACCTCCTCGACAACATATGGTCCTTCCCATTTCGAGAGTAATTTTCCTGCAAAGAATCTGAGACGAGACCGATACAATAGGACTTTATCCCCAATATTAAACTCTCTTTTGATGATCCTCCTATCATGCCATTTTTTAACTTTTTCTTTAAAGAGTTTAGCATTTTCATAAGCTTCACTTCTCCATTCATCTAGAGAACTTAATTGTAGCAACCTCTTATCACCGGCAAGTTTAGGATCTTTATTTAATTCTCTAACAGACCCTATAAGCTTTGTGTTCTAGCTCTAAAGGTAAATGACAAGCTTTTCCGTAAACCATTTTATAAGGTGACATTCCCATGGGGTTTTTATAAGCAGTTCTATAAGCCCATAGTGCATCCTTCAATTTACTAGCCCAATTCTTTCTAGATTTATTAACGGTTTTATGCAAGATAGATTTAATCTCTCTATTTGATAATTCTACTTGACCACTAGTTTGAGGATGATAAGCGGAAGCAATTCTATGATTAATTCCATACTTAGCAAGAGTTTTTCTAAAACCTCCATGAATAAAATGAGAACCTCCATCAGTCATAATATATCTAGGCACTCCAAATCTAGGAAAAATAATATCTAAAAGCATTTTTAAAGAGGTCTCACCATCAGCACTTTTTGTAGGTATGGCTTCAACCCATTTAGTAACATAATCAACAGCAACGAGTATATGAGTGTTACCTTTTGAAGAGGGAAAAGGTCCCATGAAGTCAAATCCCCAACAGTCAAACGGTTCAATAACAAGAGTATAATTCATAGGCATTTCATTGCGTCTGGAGATATTACCAACCCTTTGGCATTCATCACAAGATAAAATAAACTTCCTTGCATCTCTGAAGAGAGTTGGCCAATAAAAACCTGATTGTAGAACTTTTTGCGCGGTTCTATCTCCGGCGTGATGTCCTCCATAAGCACTGCCATGACATTTACTCAATATCTCTTGTTGTTCATATTCGGGGACACATCTTCGCATAATACCATCCACTCCTTCTTTATATAAGTGTGGGTCATCCCAGAAATAATGCCTCAAATCATAAAAGAATTTCCTCCTTTGCTGAGCTGAAAAGGTTGGAGGCAAGTACTTGGAAACAATAAAGTTAGCATAATCATCATACCAAGGACTGTCTCGCGAGCTCACCTTTATCACAGCAAATTGTTCATTTGGAAAACTATCATTAACAGGAACAGGATCATAAGCAATATTTTCCAATCTAGACAAATTATCAGCAACCGGATTATCAGCACCTTTCCTATCTACAATATGTAAATCAAATTCTTGCAAAAGAAGTACCCATCTAATAAGCCTCGGCTTAGCATCTTTCTTTGTCATTAGGTATCTAATTGCAGCATGATCGAGTATGAATAGTAACTTTTGAATCAACAATATAAGATCTAAATTTATCACAAGCAAAAACTACAGCTAATAATTCCTTTTCAGTTGTAGCATAATTTCTTTGAGCAGACATCAAGAGTTTTACTAGCATAATGAATAACATTCAGTTTTTTATCTACTCGCTGTCCAAGAACAGCGCCTACAACAAAATCACTAGCATCACACATAATTTCAAATGGTAAATTCCAATCGGGAGGTTCAACTATAGGAGCGAGTTGTTAAGGCTTTCTTTAGAGTTTCAAAAGCTTCCTTACAATCATCATCAAAAACAAAAGGTACATCTTTTTGAAGAAGATTAGTAAGAGGCTTTGAAATTTTAGAGAAATCTTTAATAAATCTCCTATAAAACCCAAGCATGACCAAGAACACTACGAATACCTTTAACATCCCTCGGATAGGGCATCTTCTCAATTGCTTCAACTTTAGCTCTATCAACTTCAATACCTCTCTCAGAAATTTTATGTCCCAATACAATTCCTTCATTAACCATAAAGTGGCATTTCTCCCAATTAAGAACAAGGTTAGTTTCTTCACATCTCCGCAAAACTTTATCAAGGTTTCGCAAGCAACTATCAAAAGAATTCCCATAAACAAGAAAAATCATCCATGAATACCTCTACAATACTTTCACAAAAACCATGAAAAATAGCGGACATGCATCTTTGAAAAGTAGCAGGAGCATTACATAAACCAAAAGGCATACGTCTATAAGCATAAGTTCCATAGGGACAAGTAAAGGTGGTTTTCTCTTGATCTTTAGCTTTAACGACAATTTGTGAAAAACCGAGAATAACCATCAAGAAAGCAAAAATGAGTATTTTTAGACAATCTTTCTAGCATTTGATCAATAAATGGTAAAGGGTAATGATCTTTCTTAGTAACTTTATTAACTTTTCGAAAATCAATGCACATTCTATACCCTACAATCACTCTTTGAGGAATGAGCTCATCATTATCATTAGGCACAACAGCCATACCTCCTTTCTTGGGAACGCAATGTACAGGACTAACCCATCTACTATCGGCAATAGGATATATAATACCAGCTTCAAGAAGTCGTAATACCTCATTCCTTACCACTTCTTTCATCTTCGGAATTAGACGACGCCGAGGTTCAACAACGAGGCTTTGCATCATCTTCCATATTAATAGCATGTTGGCAAATAGATGGAGAAATCCCCTTCAAATCATCAAGAGTGTAGCCAATAGCTCCTCGGTGTTTCTTCAATATTTGCAATAATCTTTCTTCTTCAAACTCACGTAAGCTTAGAACTAATAATAACGGGATATATTTTCTTATCATCAATATGAGCATATTTAAGATTATCGGGTAAAGGCTTTAAATCAAAAACAGGATCTTCCTTAGGTGGCGGTGTTGTACCCAAATCTTCCACCTAGGTAAATCATGCTTGAGAATAGGTTGGCGAAGAAAAATCTCCTCAAGCTCCTCTCTTTCTTTCCTAAAAATTTCACTCTCGCTATCCTCCAAATGTTGCTTGCAAAGGATTGTTAGGAACAAGAACAATAGATGCACACTTGCTCCATTTTAAAATCATTACTAGGCAAATCAGCTTTATAAGGAGTTTTAGTAAATTTAGAGAAGTTAAACTCATAAGATTCACCAGCAAATTTAGTCAAAATTTTCTCTTTCTTGCAATCTATAATAGCTCCACAAGTATTTAGAAAAGGTCTACCAAAAATAATAGGACAATAATCACTAGCAGCAGAACCAAGTACCAAAAAGTCGGCGGGATATTTAATCTTACCACATAGAACTTCCACATCTCGAACAATACCAATTGGAGAAATAGTTTCTCTATTAGCCAGACTGAATAACCACATCAATATCTTCAAGTTCACAAGAATCAATTTCGTGCATAATCTCCGTGTAAAGCTCATACGGAATAGCACTAACACTTGCACCAATATCACATAATCCATAATAGCAATGATCACCAATTTTAACGAGATAGCATAGGAACACTAGCTTGCTTGGGTTTATTAGGATGTGAAACAATATTAGAAGCATCTTCACGAGAAAATAATATGACCATCCTCAACATTTTCGAGTCACAAGATCTTTAACTATTGCAACAAGCGAGGTTCAATTTTTATTTGTTCTTCGGGTTCTACGGGTTTCTTTTCACTTTTATGAACCGCACTATTTATAACGAGTACTCTTTCATTTTAGCGAGGAAAGGAGTTTTTTCAATATAAGCTTCGGGAATAACATGATCGGCAGTTTCAATAACAACACACTTATTAATAGATGAATCAATTTTATCTTTGTATGGTTCATGATACTTATCAAAATTCTTCTTAGGCAATTCATAATGAGAGGCAAAAGCTTTATAAAGATTTACAGACAACTTGGGAATCAAGACCATATGTAGCACTCATATTACGAAATAAATCGAGTATCCATAAAAGCTTCAATGCATTTATAATCATAAATTATACACGATTCTCTATCCTTGTCGTTCTCCCAACCTTCGGTATTTTCTTGGATTCGATCAAGAAGGTCCCTTTTAAACTCTTCTTTGTTGCGTGTAAATGATCCAGAACAAGAAGTATCCAGCAAAGGTCTTGTCTTGAAAAGAAAGTCTTGCATAGAAATTATCAATAATAACATTACCAGGAAGCTCATGAATGGGGCATTTGAGCATTAAAGACTTCAATCTCCCCCAAGCTTGGGCAATACTCTCTCCATCATGAGGCCAAAAATTATATATGCGATTCCGATCCTTATGAATTTCACTTGGAGGATAGAACTTAGAATAAAACCGGGGCACAATATCATTCCATTCAAGAGAATCCCCATTATCCAGGAATTTATACCAATGCGGCGCCTTACCGGACAGCGATAAAGAGAATAATTTCTTCCTCACTTCATCCATAGCAATACTCGCACATTTGAATAACCCGCATAATTCATGCAAAAACAATAAATGATCACCGGGTGGACAGTTCCATCCCCTTCATAGCGGTTATCCATAACACGTTCAATAATTTTCATAGGTATTTTATATGGTATCACTTCCTCACCTGGCGCCTCATCTACTACCGTTGCAGTAGTAGTAGATTTCCCAAATAGAAATTGAAGAAGATCTCTCCATAATGACTTATAGCGGCAGGCAGAAATAAAATCAGCACAACAGTAAAGGTTTTCCTTACCAATTCCACTTACCAATAGCGCTTCACTCCCCGGCAACGGCGCCAGAAAATATTCTTGATGACCCACAAGTATAGGGGGTGTATCGTAGTATCTTCGATAAGTAAGAATGTCGATCCCAACGAGGAGCAGAAGGTGTTGACAAGCAGTTTCGATGAAGGATTCACTGTAAATGCTCGGAGACAAGTATTCGGGGGTTTTGATGTAACAGATGAAATAAGTACGAGTAAGTAAAATGCGAGAGAAATAATTGCAGCAAGTGGCCCAATCCTTTTTAGCACAAAGGACAAGCCGGTTTGTTTACTTATAATGACCAAACGTTCTCGAGGACACATGGGATTTTAGTCTAGTGCTTTCGCTACATACGGCTAAATAATCTTCATTGTTATGATAAGTGTTGTGTGGGTGAACCTATGCTAATGTACCGCCCTTCCTAGGACTAAATACATACTTGTGATTATACCCCTTGCAAGCATCCGCAACTACAAGAAAGTAATTAAGAATAAATCTAACCACAGCCTTAAACCCACGAGATCCTGCGATCCCTCCTGCATCGATATACCAACGGGGTTTAGGTTTACGTCACTCCGGCAACCCCGCAATTAGCAAACGAATACAAGATGCATTCCCCTAGGCCCATAAATGGTGAAGTGTCATGTAGTCGACGTTCACATGACACCACTAGAAGAATAACACCACAACTTAAATATCACACCATTGAATATTACTCAACCATAGTTCACTACTAACATTTAGACTTCACCCATGTCCTCAAGAACTAAACGAACTACTCACGAGACATCATATGGAACATGATCAGAGGTGATATGATGATGAATAACAATCTGAACATAAACTTGGTTCAATGTTTTCACTCAATAGCATCAACAACAAGTATAGATCGATACCGGGAGAGTTTCCCCTATCAAACAATCAAGATCAAACCCAAATTGCTACGGCGGTGACGAGGTGCTGCGGAGGAGATGGCGGTGATGATGGTGGAGATGATGATGATGATGATGGTGATGATGTCCAGCTCGATGTCGGTGACGATGGCGTCGATTTCCCCCTCCGGGAGGGAATTTCCCCGGCGGATTCCTGCCCGCCGGAGAGCTCTTTCTCTCTCGGTGTTCTCCGCCCCGCGAGGGCGGCCGTAACCCTTCGTGAGGATTCCTCTGTGGCTTCTGTCTTCGGGACGAAGGGTTTGGCGAAGAAAAGGAGGCGAAAGGGGTCGTGGGCCCCTCACACCACATGGCGGCGCGGCCGGGGCTCGGGCCGCGCCGCCCTAGGGTGTGGGCCCACCCTGGCTCCTCCCTGGCTCCTCCTTCGGCTTCCTTCGTCATCTTGAAAAATAGGATTTTGGTATAATTTCCTTCCACATTTGATCTTCCGAAATATTGCGTTCGACGGTGCTTTTTCCAGTAGAATCCGGCTCCGGTGTTCGATCCTCCAATAATGATGAAACATGCAAAATAGATGAAATAACATAAGTATTGTGTCCCAATATGAAATATATCAATGAATAACAGCAAATTATGATATTAAATAGTGATGCAAATTGGACGTATCAATGCCCCTCGGGAAGCTTTAACAGGCAAGCATTTACCTTATACTCTGGCTCTGCAGAAGTCGCTCACCTATTTTATTTTGCCTTCTCCCTCATCTAGCCTTAAGTTGTGTTCTTGTCACGTGTACATTCCACTTGTTACCTCAAGCAGCCCATATTTCCACCACCAACCTCCTACAGCTGTTGTTTGGTTATCGGGTCTGCCCTGCGAGTCGTAGTGCATGCTAGTGCTGTTTATATTCGTTACCGTTACCGCTACCGCTACCTTATTGGGTTATCTGTTGGGGATCATGACACATGCTACATATTTATATCTGTTGAGGGTATCATGGTTACTGTTAATAGTTGTTAGCGGAGGCATCGGTGGGTCAATTGCTCGTTTTGTGATGGCTCACTTGTGTTCTTTAAAACCTAGGACCCCGAGTGAAAGAGCAAGATCTATATCCCGTGTTTTGTGTGTTTGTTGACAACACTTGAATAATTCTAACCGTGCACAAAGATTGTCTTTGATGGATTTGTAGGTGTACGGTGCCCTCGCTGAACACACTATGATCGGAAGGCTGAAGCGTAGATCTTAGGTTTTACTGGTTTTGTGTGTGTGTCGTGAGGTAACATGGTAGGAGAGGAAAAGAGGAAGAAGTTGTTTTAGCCATAGCGGTACTACCGGTACCAGGAGCGGTAGTACCGCTACCCCTACTGGTACCGCTCTGAGATACCGCTCTGAGGATTGCACACGATATTGTCTTACAGTACTAGTTGCGGTACCTTTGCGGTACCATGAGCGGTAGTACCGCTTGCTAGCGGTAGTACCGCCCACGGTACCGCTCAAGTACCATAACTCGTTACGGTAGGACCGCTTCGGTACCGCTCCGGTACCGATTTGAGTCCAGTAAGGTCTGGACCCTACTGCGGTACCTCGAGCGGTACCGCCAGCGGTAGTACCGCTCCGTGTCCACGTGGACAAGCACTGTGTGGATTCGAACTCAGAGCGGTAGTACCGCTTGCACAAAGCGGTAGTACCGCTTAGGCCAAAACAGCACATAACGGTTGGATTTGAGGGGACCTATAAAACGGCCCCTTCTTCCCCAACTCGCTTTTAGCTCTTTTCTCTCTCTCTCCTCCATTGTTGCTGAGCTCAAACTGAGTGGATCTCCCTCCCTACCCAATCAATCTTGCTCATACTTTGAGGAGTGGTGGAGGAGACCCCGATCTATCGTTCTACCGAGAGAAATTTCACCAATTCGTGGTAGTCCTTAGTGGATCTTGGTGGTAGACTTCCTATGGTGGAATCTTGGAAGAAGTGCACCTATGGAGGCTAGCTTGGTGTTGTGCTAGCACCATAGGTTGTTGGGAGCCTCCTTGTGGTGTGGAGCTCGCCCCAAACCTTGTGAAGGAATCACCGCCTCGACCGGTGCCTTAGTGGAGAAGGGGGAGCACCTTTGTGGAGCTCTCTCGAGGAAGAAGGTGAGGCCTTCCTTCGTGGTGTGGCCGTCTAGCCTCTTGTGTGAGGCTAGCACCTCCTCAACGCAGACGTACTCCCTTTTGTGGGAGGAATTGCGGGAAGCAAACCTCTCCTCGTCTCCGCGCCCTCCGGTTGTCCCGCTCCTACTCTTACTATCTTGTGTGATTCCTTTGCTTGTTGTACTTGTCTAGGATCATTGTAGGAACACCACCATCGCTAAAGCTATCACCTTTACCTTCCGTTGCACTAAAAATTGAAAAAGACTAAAACTTGACGTAGCGTCCATTCACCCCCCCCTCTTGATCGCTACGATCCATTGAATTGGTATAAGAGCAAGGTTTTCTTGCTCGGGCTTTACCGCCTAAGAAATGGCCAATCAAGAGGTGGATGTGAATGGAGTCCTTCCCGGTGAACAATCATCTCCATCATCAATTGCCGATAATACTCCGGCTACTTTGGATGACCTCAAGAAATTGAAGTCATCCATTGTATCTCAAATGAAGGCTATGATGATGGAGTTGATTACTCCAAAACCAAACCCCATCATAGATCCTAAGAGAGGTATCGATGTTCCCCCACCACAAGTTAACACTTTTCCTCTTGTTGGATTTGTTGAGCAATCGACAAAGCCACCTCGGGAAAAGGATCTTGAGGATGTTGACACCTCATCAAAAGGAAAGGATGAATCTTCGGTTGCGGGACAATTAAGAGGTAATCATGCGGTGCCACCACCAAGTGATTACACCGTAAATGTCCCAATACCCATGCCTCGCATTTTGACTCATGGTTCACCACCGCTACTTGAATCTAATAGCTTTGAAAATTGGCAATTCTTAATGCGTTCTCATGTGCGCAGCGCTTCTACCGAGCTTTGGCATATCATTGAGGAGGGATATTCACCACGAGACCCAATGAATTTGACAAGAAGGGAAGTGGTTGATGACCAACTCAACACCACCGCCATCAACATGATTCATATGGCCGTCACGCCCAAGGATCGCGCTCATATCCGCTCGCTCAAGACCGCCAAGGAAGCTTGGGATAAACTTGACAAGCTCTTCCTCGGAAATGAGAGGATCCAAAGCTCTCGTTTTGATGAAGTGAACAACATGGCCGACAACTTCGTCATGAATGAGGGAGAATCGCTCGAAGAGATGTATCGGCGCCTTATTGCTCTCGCCGTGCAAATGCAAGATCTTGGAGCAACGTTTGTGGATGACCCTTGGATCAAGAGAAAGTTCTACAATGCTCTTCTTCCCTATGAGGAAGTAAAGTTGACCGCCATCCGCCAAAATGACTCCTTCCGTGCTATGACATCCGATGAATTCCTTAGTGAAGTCATCGCCTTGGACATATCTAAGAAGAATGCGGAAGATCTTGTTGCTCGCGCTCTCAACACCCGCAAGCCTAACTTTGCATTGAAGATGAAGGAGCATGGATCTAGCGAGAGCGATGAGGATCCCATTGAGTGGGGTCCGGATGATCTCAAGGCCAACTATCATGAACACATGGCTCTCGCCGCCAAGAGTTTTTGGAGTGGAAACAAGACACGAAGCTCAAGGCCAAGAAGATACTCATCTCGTGATTCTACTAATCTCTCCTTCAAGAGCCCAAGGGAAGAACAAAAGGGAAGTTCTTGCTACAATTGCAGCGACAAGAGTCACTTTGTTGCGGATTGTATCTATGAGAGAAGGGAAGACAATGGTGGAAAACTTGTTCGTAAGAGCAAGTTTAAATCTCACTCCAAAGGCTCCTCCAAGTTCTCCTCTAACTACGACGACACCAAGATCTTCTCCACCAAGAAGCCTAGAGCCTTCATTATACGTGAGGAGTACTCCTCTGATGAAGGTGATGAGCGTGAAGACAAAGGGAAAGAGGGAGAAGTGGCCGCCATCGCCATCTCCACTCTCTCTCCCCTCGACTCCCCAAATTAGAACCTCATCACCAACTCTTCTCATTGTTTAGTGACAAAGGTATTGATGGAGCTAGGAGATCAAGACCATATGATGGAAAAGAAGAGGCTTGAGAAGAAGGAGGAATTAGAGCTTATCTCTCTCACTCAAGCTTATGAGGAAGAAGTGTGCATGCGTATGTCTCTTGAGGCTAGTGCTCTTGTTCTTGAGGACTCCAACAATTCTCTCATCTCCCAACTTATCAAGGACCGAGATTATGCTCTTGGTTGGGTGGATGAGCTCAAGGTGAAGAAGCTCTATCGAAGAAATCCATGAATGGTCACTCAAGGATGTCGCAACCTTTACTAAGAAGAAAGAAGCTGAAGGTCCCAATCCATGTTGTGACAAGCTCCTTGACAAAGTTTGCTTCTTGAGAAGACACAATGCGAAATTCTTGAAAGTCATTTCAACTCAAGAGGAGGCCTTGGAGGAATACTATCGTTTGAGTAAAGAGAAGGTGCAATGTTGTGATCATGAAGAGGAGATTTCCACTCTAAAGAGACACAAGGCCAAGCTAGTTGAAGTGAATGATAGGAAAAATGAGTCCTTGATGGAGTACTTTCGCTTGAGTAAAGGAAAGGAAACTTGTTGTAACCATGAGGATGAAATCGCAACTCTAAAGAGGAGAAATGACAAGCTTATGGTGATCAAGATCATGTCTGAGGAAGCCTTGATGGAATATAAACGGGCTAGCAAGGACTATATTTCTCGCAATCATGAAGACGATATTGCCACCTTGGAAAGACAAAAGCGCTCACTCTTGACAATGAATTCTCTTCAAGAAGAAGCTTTGTTGGAACATTTCCGGGTGAACAAGGAGAAAGAGGCTCAAGAACTCGACATCACTCATCCTCATCCGGATCATGTTCATGAAGTCAACCGTTTGAAGTCCAAAATCGAGAGACTCCAAATTCAAGCGCAATACTTGGAAGGAGTCATTGAAAATAGAGATAAGGCCAATGACGTCTCTTGTAATGAAGAAGGAGTGGCTATAAAGCCAAAAGAGAAGAAAAGAAGGAGGATCAAGATAAAGAGGAGCACCAAGATAGGGCCCATTGAAAAATGGGTTCCTATCTCCAAGTCTTGATCCATGAAGGACCTTGCTCTCGGTGGTGCTTATTGTGTGGTTGTTTTGAAGCCACGAGTCTTATGACCGGGAGCAAGGAATTCGTTGTCGTCATCAAGTTCTTTATCTCTACCATCCCCATGACGACAACACGAGCAAGCTTAAAGGTATTAGGGCCTTGACAAGGTGGTGATGTCCTACCTTGTCAAGACTCTTATGTATGGTTCTTTTTGTTCATTGCTTTACACTCTTGGGTTTTTGCACCTACTATAATGAACATGTAGTGGTCCTCTTGTCGAGGTAGTCTCTTCAAGAGGCCACGGTCTAGGACTAATGGAATTTGCTTCCTTGTGTAGAGATCGTGTTTTGTAGGAATTGCGTTGAAGAAAATGAACCATGGAGGTTGTCAAGCAAGTTCAATGCAAGTTCTATAACATGATCCTTGCAAGAAGGAGCAACAATGGATTGGAGTTCAAGCTTAATATTTTGGATATCTTCGTTGGCAAAGAAGGAATCCATCATTTACTCCTAGCCATATTCTTACCCCAACTTCATGGGGTTGCCGGAAGAGAGAGACAAACCTTAGTTGGAGACACTCAAACATGATGATGGAGTTTGAGTCTATTGTGTGGTTGTGTTTTTGTGTGATGAGACTCATTTGATGAATATGAAAGTTCTTTGGAGGAAGCGAAGTGCTTCTTGTGAGAAAGGAGATGCAATTCCCCCGGTTACCATAGGAAGGATGGGTGTTGGCACTCGCCGATCTCAAAAGCTACCTTCTATGAGTGCCGGGGAAGGACGAAGTTCCACCCATGTGGAGCCATCTACACCACAAGGCCAAGTATCTTCCATTGGACAACCAAGTGCTAGATCACCTCTTCCACAACCTAAAGTTCTGTTATCACCAGAATTTGAACGGATCAGAGGTGGGCCGCGATTGAAGATGGGCTTGAAGGATATACATAGAAGAAATACATGAATCGGCCTTATATGCAAAGTTTGGGTTAGTTTGCCCGTGTATCTGTAATATAGTAGGATACGTGTCGGTTAGATAGAGTTTGGCCCGTGCCCGGTTGGGATTATTCCCACGGTAGAAAGTCTACGGACTATAAATATGTATCTAGGGTTTATGAAATAAACAACAATCACGTTCACCACAAACCAATCTAGGCGCATCGCCAACTCCCTTGTCTCGAGGGTTTCTTCCGGGTAAGCATCATGCTGCCTAGATCGCATCTTGCGATCTAGGCGATACACGTTTATTCGTTGTTCATGCATTGCTCGTGCTGAAGCCTTGTTGATGGCGAGCAACGTAGTTATCATAGATGTGTTAGGGTTAGCATTGTTTCATCGTATCATATGCTTTCGTCCATGCAACCCTTAGACGTCTAGCCGCCCTTACACCTATCTTGGGTGTAAGGGCGGCACCCGCTTGATCATTATTTAGTAGATCCGATCCGTTATGATTGCTCCTTGTTCTTCAAGGATTAGTTTAATATCTGCATAGTTAGGCCTTACAAACGGGTTGAAGGATCCGGTGGCGCGTAGGGTGTAGTTTGCTGGCCCTAGACGAGGATGTTCCGGGGATCAACTTCATGTTGGTTTTTAGGCCTTGTCTAGGGTCGGCTTACGATCACCGTGCGTGGCCGCCAGGCTCAATCACGCGTAGGATGTTCCGATTATGTGGTGAAAACCCTAAATCGTAGTAGGTCGTTTTAGCTTTATATTGATCAAGCAGGATCACCATATATTCGTACACCTCGTACGGATCATGGGTGGATCGGCTCTTTGAGCCGATTCACAGGATAACCTGAGAGCCGATCGAGGCTCGTATTTAATGTTTACGTGTATGCCATGCAGGAAACTAAGCGAGGCACATCCATCACCTTCCCGACCAGGTATAGGTCGGGTGGCACGCCCTTGCACCGGCATCGGACGTGCGTGCCGAGTCTTTGCGGGCCGTCGCTCGGAGGGACCAGGGCCGGCCGCAGCTCCGGGAGCCTCCCGGCTCTCTCGTGTTGCCCGTCGCTGCTCGCCGGTGGGTTTCGACCGCAACACATTCCGGCACGCCCGGTGGGACAGTCTTCGACATCAACCGCATCGCCATCTACATCCGAGATGGCGGAAGGCACTCCGAGCCACGTACGAGGATCCGACCGAGGAGCTCAAGAAGAAGTATGACGAGGTCAAAGCAATCCTCGAAGCCGACCTCATCGGCTCTTTTCACGGAACCCGCTCACACGGCATCGAGGTGGAAAGGGTTCTCACCCGAAGGTGCGCTCGATGGAGTGGACCTGTCCGCCCCGTCGGAAGAACGCACCAGGTCTCGCGTCGAGAGATTAACTTCATGGTAGCTCATTCGCTGCACCGCCACTCGAGAGCTCGGTGAACACTTTGGAGCGTGTCGCTCTTCGGGTGATCCAGGAAATCATGAGGCATCGGTACTCTCCGTCGGGACCAGCTCTAGTGACTCACCAAGGAGAGATGCCACTCCAGTCCCGACCACCGCTGCCATTCGCGTTGGCAGCACCAGAAGTGCCGAGTTCACCGGCATACGTCGTCTACAAGATCGGTGGTGACCCTAGTGACTACCAGTTCTTGCATGAGGCGCCTAAGGAGATCCCTCATGGATACACCTGCACATACGTGCCGACGGCTAGATAGCTGGGCACTCACAAACCGGACCGCAGCAGACGGGGACTTCCGGAACAGCGGGGAGGAACTTCGGGAACGGATCCGGAGAAGCGGACGTGGCTAGCTAAGTATGCCACCCCGATAAACCTCCAGAGCCCAACTCCTGCAGTTGGCTCAGAGCTTGAGAAGCAAGCATGGCTGGCTAAGTATGCCACTCCGGCAAATCTTCAGAGTTCGACTCCTACGGCCGAGCACCGCGGATCGGATCGAGTACAATCTTGAGAGACCGGTTCGGCATGGTGCCGAAAAGGAGGGCAATCGGCTATTCCAAGCCGTACTCCAACGAGTACGAGTTGATCCCACTACCACCCAAATATCGGCTCCCGAATTCTCCAAATTTAGTGGATCGGATGGCTCCAGCTCAATCGAGCATGTGAGCCGATATTTGGCACAGACTGGGCACGATCTCGGCATCGGATGAGCTGCGTGTGAGGTTCTTTGCACGGTCCCTCACAGGATCGGCTTTCGGGTGGTACACATCGCTGCCACCAGACTCAATCCGGACTTGGAAGCAGTTGGAGGAGCAGTTCCACATGCAGTGTCACTCAGAGGCTTCCGAGACTGGCATTGCCGATCTAGCACAAGTACGACATAAGCGCGGAGAAACAGTGTCAGAATACATCCAGCGTTTCAGAACCGTTAGGAACCGATGCTATTCGGCTCGTGTGACTGAAAAAGAAGCAGTCGAGTTGGCGGTGGTGGGTCTCGCATCACCGATCAAGGACGTGGCCTCCCAAGCAGAATACCCTTCACTGGCGCACATGGTGCAGAAGCTGTCATTATATGAACAGCGCCACCCAGATGTATACCATGATAAATTCAAGCATGCGGTGGTCCTGGTTGAGGCAGATAAAGATGAAGGTTCTGGGGGAGATCAAGAGGTAGCAGTGGCTGAATGGACTCGGGGGGCAAGCCCCGTGTCCTGCAAGTGGGTTAAGCCAAAAGGTCCTCCAAGAGGGTTTGACTTCGACGTCACCAAGGCTGAGCAAATTTTCGACCTCTTACTTACGGAGAAGCAGCTAAAGGTACCCGAAGGCCACAAGATCCCCACGGCGCAGGAGCTGAACGGAAAGCCATACTGCAAGTGGCATAACACGTTCACCCATGCCACCAACGACTGCAGGGTGTGGCGGCAGTAGGTCGAAATGGCGATAGAACAAGGGCGTCTAATTTTCAGCCGATGACGCCATGAAGGTCGACACACACCCCTTCCCCGCCGTTAACATGGTGGAGTGCACTTACCCCGAAGGGTGCCAGCCAGGATTCTCGTTCAACATAAACATGGTAGGACCCGGGCACCACTCCGGTAAGGACGGAGACGAGGGCAGCTGCTCTCATAGCAAGGACACGGAGGAAGCCGTTCCACGCGATCGGCTCCGACACGATGGCAAGCGCTACATCACGAGAGGAGAAGTGAGGAATGTGCGATATCGGCGACCTCTCTCGATCACCTCCTCAACAAATATATGAGTCAATACGACCAACGCCGACGATACAACAGCGAGGACGAAAGAGATCGTCTGGCTAGGGACGCCAGGAGACATCATCGGCATGATCGCGACGAGGAGAGACATGAGCGCCACGCCAAGGAAAAGTCGAGAGAGCAAGGCGACGTGGATAGGCACTGGGACTGTCCCTTCTTCACACACTGCTGGGATTCAGGAATGAGCCGATTGCCTACAATCGGCAACGCGCCCGTAATGTAGACGAAGAAGAAGGATGCGGCTAACGTGTCCGTGTTCAAACGTCTAGGGCCTCTCCCGCCTCGGAACAAGCACGCCGAGTCCTCTCGGGTAGAAGATCTCGAGGAACTAGAGGACGATGATGAAGAAGAAGAAGATAAGTACCACCGGCCAAGGTGGTGCCCCGATGGACTCGGCCGTTCCCAAAAGCGTAGGGTTCAGCGACTACGTGGTTTGGAGGAAGCCGAAAGGTTATACCTACACACGTTAAGGAAGGCGCGGCCTGATCTGGCCGCGAAAATTCAGCGAACCCTGGACGAAGAAGGTCGGCCACAAAGGAAGGAGTGGCGCCCCAGACAAAAGAAAGCCGACGATGAGACATCGGCTGGCACAAACATGGTGTTCATCCTTCCGACGGAGTTTAGTGCTCCAGGATTAGACGAAGCACCTGTGGCACAACTTGACTGCGGTCCACGACCGGTTATCTTTGAGAAGCCACGAGAAAGAAGCTACAGACACCTGAAGGCCCTGTACTTGCGAGGCTATATCAATGGGCAGCCTGTCAACAAGATGCTGGTGGACACCGGAGCGGCAATCAACATTATGCCATACTCCATGCTACGTCGGTTGGGACGCTCTAGCTCGGATCTGATCAAGACCAACGTGACACTGAGCGATTTCAACGGCCAAGCATCTGACGCACAAGGTGTTCTGAACGTGGATCTGACCGTAGGAAGGAAGACCATCCCTACGACGTTCTTTATTGTCGATAGCAAGAGCACATATGCTGTCCTGCTAGGAAGAGATTGGATCCACACCAACTGTTGCATTCCGTCCATGATGCACCAATGCTTAATACAGTGGGATGGAGATGAAGTAGAGGTCGTCCACGCAGATGATTCAGCCGAGATTTCAACGGCTGGCATGAACGTTTGGGAGACAACAGGCCAAGAGCCACTCTCATGCATCAATTTGGACGACTGCGAGCGTATCGATGTGACGAAGGACGGGGTTAGGCTGGTCTTATCCACCGGCCTGACCGTGTAACAAGAGCAAAATCTATGGACAAACGAGGCGAGGACGATCCTTGTGATCGGCCCCAAAGATCTATGGAGGAACATTGCAAAACCTTCATTGAGCGATTCAATCAACATGGAGGCCGATTCCAGCAATCGGCCAAAATTATCCTCACCATGCGTTCTGCCTGTGTTCAATGTCGATCTAATGGGCAGCGGGTTTACGTCGGCTGATGAGTTGGAAAAAATCAACATTGGTCCTAACGAAGCCGACGTTCAAATACAGTGCCTTGGCTAACTACAGAGCCGATATCCGCAGTTACCTGGCAGATTCGGCTCAGGGGGCACCTAATCAGATGAACATGTACGATACATGTGCAGTGAAATATTGGGGGCCGATAGAAAAATCGGCCAGTAAAAAAAAATTCTCATGATGTACAGCCGATGCACAGACATCGACTTTAGAACTAAGGAACAAAGCCGATGCACAACCATCGACTTTAATACAATTACACAGGATCTACCAGCTGCGCGTTCAAGACGCGGATTTTGTCCAAGTCGGTCTTTAGTTCAGCTTCGAGGCCTTCTGCTTCCTTGAGGGAGTGAACAATGAGAGCTTCCTCGGCTGCAATGAGCCGATTTTGGTGCCCGAACCTTCTCTTCGAGGACTTCCAACCCTTTGCGCAAGGTCGCCAGTTCAGCAGTACTGTCAGAGGCGTCAGTTTAGGCATGCAAGGAAGCCCTTTGCTCATTAAGCTGTTGGTGTTTCGTCTATGATATCGGCTTTCAACAGAAGAAAAGGTGATCGATGGTGGCAAGTTTGGCTGGCTCTGCGTGGTGGTTTTCTCAGATTTGCTCGAGCTCGGGTCCATTTATCAGAACTGTGCGTCCTCACAGCCGTTCTCGCCTTGACTGAGTCTCGGGGGCAGCTGATCTGGTAGATGCTCTGTTTTTAGAAGCCGATTGGGGTGTCATCGGCTGGTCCTGCGTCGCAACCTTCTTCAAAGATGGTGAGTTCTTGCAGAAGAGGATCACTGGAGCTGGTGGGAGGAATTTAAGGGCTCTCTTGAAGGCAAGGGTCTTCCACATCATCCACCCGATCTCAAAGTCATCAGTCGAAGAGTTGAAGGATAGATTGTGAAGGACCGACGCGTTGCCATCGGCTCATTGAGCATTGGCTAAGTGAACAATCGGCTAAGTCAGTACGAGGGGAAATCGGATAAATTAGCATAAGGGAAATCGGCAAAATCAAATTGGGGGAAATTCTTCATTGATAAACGGGATTTCTTACATAAAGAGCTGATTGCTCTCAAAAGGAAGTACTAGGGGATACATTGCCCCATCTACTACTACTGATCCTATGCTAAGGGTCCTATCTACGGGCCGTCGCTGCCCTCGTCGTCGCCGTCATCGCCGCTGTCGGCGCTACTCCCGGCGGTCTCGTCGTCGGCTGCCGCGGCGGCCGCCGGCGGGGCCCTCGTTGTCCTCGTCTTCGTCGTCGCGCGTCGTCGTCGTCGCCGTCGAAGTCGCCGAGGTTCCCCGGCCGAGGGCGGAAGCGCTTGGCCGGCGGTTCATCGGAGGAGTGTCGTCGTCCTCCTCCTCCTCCTCCTCCTCCTCTTCCTCCTCGGAGGAGGTGAAGTCGTCCCAGGAGAAGCGATCGTCATCGCTCTCCTCCTCTGTTTCCCCGTCGGCAAGGAAGCGGAGGTCACTTTCCCCGTCGGTTGAGGACTTGTCGTCCTCAGACCAGACGGAGAAGTCGTGACTGGACTCGTCCCCGTCTTCTATGGCGCGGCGGATGTTGGCCTCGTGGGCCTCCTCCGGGTCCCACTCCGGCGTCGGCTCGCGGGAGGAGGAGGACGGGATGGAAAGACCCGACGAGGCAGAGGAGGAAGAAGACATGGTGGCGCAGGAGGGCTTTTGGAGTGCTAATGCGAAGGGGATGAAGAAGCAAACTGTTTGGAACGGTTAAATAAAAGGGGATATAGTGGAGATTCAATGCCACAACAGTTTCCGAGGAAGTGGTGCCCAACAGAAAAAAAAATTGCCAGGTCACGCGGAGAAGTGGAGGAGGCAAGGCATCATGATGAAGGATACTGCGACGGTTCTCGCTCCGCCACGACATGACCCGACGAAGAAAAGCGAGTGATTTTGGAATTGTCATTTCCAAAACCAGGGGGCATGTGTTATCACCAGAATTTGACCGGATCAGAGGTGGGCCGCGATTGAAGATGGGCTTGAAGGATATACATAGAAGAAATACATGAATCGGCCTTATATGCAAAGTTTGGGCTAGTTTGCCCGTGTATCTGTAATATAGTAGGATACGTGTCGGTTAGATAGAGTTTGGCCCGTGCCCGGTTGGGATTATTCCCACGTTAGAAAGTCTACGGACTATAAATATGTATCTAGGGTTTATGAAATAAACAACAATCACGTTCACCACAAACCAATCTAGGCGCATCGCCAACTCCCTTGTCTCGAGGGTTTCTTCCGGGTAAGCATCATGCTGCCTAGATCGCATCTTGCGATCTAGGCGACACGTTTATTCGATGTTCATGCGTTGCTCGTGCTTGAAGCCTTGTTGATGGCGAGCAACGTAGTTATCATAGATGCGTTAGGGTTAGCATTGTTTCATCGTATCATATGCTTTCATCCATGCAACCCTTAGACGTCTAGCCGCCCTTACACCTATCTTGGGTGTAAGGGCGGCACCCCGCTTGATCATTATTTAGTAGATCCGATCCGTTATGATTGCTCCTTGTTCTTCAAGGATTAGTTTAATATCTGCATAGTTAGGCTTTACAAACGGGTTGAAGGATCCAGTGGCGCGTAGGGTGTAGTTTGCTAGCCCTAGACAGGATGTTCCTTGGATCAACTTCATGTTGGTTTTTAGGCCTTGTCTAGGGTCGGCTTACGATCACCGTGCGTGGCCGCCAGGCTCAATCACGCGTAGGATGTTCCGATTATGTGGTGAAAACCCTAAATCGTAGTAGGTCGTTTTAGCTTTATATTGATCAAGCAGGATCACCATATATTCGTACACCTCGTACGGATCATGGGTGGATCGGCTCTTTGAGCCGATTCACAGGATAACCTGAGAGCCGATCAAGGCTCGTATTTAATGTTTACGTGTATGCCATGCAGGAAACTAAGCGAGGCACATCCATCACCTTCCTGACCAGGTATAGGTCAGGTGGCACGCCCTTGCACCAGCATCGGACGTGCGTGCCGAGTCTTTGCGGGCCGTCGCTCGGAGGGACCAGGGCCAGCCGCAGTCCTGGGAGCCTCCCGGCTCTATTTTGTTGCCCGTCGCTGCTCGCCGGTGGGTTTCTGACCGCAACACAGTAGAGCCGGATCAGCCTACTTAGTTTCTTGTTATCTGGCCATACATGTACAATACTGTGTTGACTGTATCGCACAGTACTATCAAATTCTGAGTGAAACCGGTACTGTGCGATACATGTGCAGTGAAATATTGGGTGACCATACCTCGCTTCGCCAGAATTTGACCGGATCATATGATGGCGAGCAACGTAGTTATCATATTTCACATCTATGATATCATGGTGCGAAATATTCTTCAAGCCCATCTTCAATCGTGGCCCACCTCTGGCCCATCTTCAATCATGGAAGAAATACATGAATCGGCCTTGTATGCAAAGTTTGGGCGAGTTTGCCCGTGTATCTGTAATATAGTAGGATACGTGTCGGTTAGATAGAGTTTGGCTCGTGCCCGGTTGGGATTATTCCCACGTTAGAAAGTCTACGGACTATAATTATGTATCTAGGGTTTATGAAATAAACAACAATCACGTTCACCACAAACCAATCTAGGCGCATCGCCAACTCCCTTGTCTCGAGGGTTTCTTCCGGGTAAGCATCATGCTGCCTAGATCGCATCTTGCGATCTAGGCAGTACACGTTTATTCGCTGTTCATGCGTTGCTCGTGTTGAATCCTTGTTGATGGCGAGCAACGTAGTTATCATAGATGTATTAGGGTTAGCATTGCTTCATCGTATCATATGCTTTCGTCCGTGCAACCCTTAGACGTCTAGCCGCCCTTACACCTATCTTAGGTGTGAGGACGGCACCCCGCTTGATCATTATTTAGTAGATCCGATCCGTTATGATTGCTCCTTGTTCTTCAAGGATTAGTTTAATATACGCATAGTTAGGCCTTACAAACGGGTTGAAGGATCCAGTGGCGCGTAGGGTGTAGTTTGCTAGCCCTAGACAGGATGTTCCGGGGATCAACTTCATGTTGATTTTTAGGCCTTGTCTAGGGTCGGCTTACGATCACCGTGCGTGGCCACCAGGCTCAATCACGCGTAGGATGTTCCGATTATGTGGTGAAAACCCTAAATCGTAGTAGGTCGTTTTAGCTTTATATTGATCATGCAGGACCACCATATATTCGTACACCTCGTACGGATCATGAGTGGATCGGCTCTTTGAGCCGATTCACAGGATAACCTGAGAGCCGATCGAGGCTCGTAACGTGTATGCCATGCAGGAAACTAAGCGAGGCACATCCATCACCTTCCTGACCAGGTATAGGTCGGGTGGCACGCCCTGCACCAGCATCGGACGTGCGTGCCGAGTCTTTGCGGGCCGTCGCTCGGAGGGACCGGGGCCAGCCGCGATCCGGGAGCCTCCCGGCTCTACTTGTGTTGCCCGTCGCTGCTCGCCGGTGGGTTTCGACCGCAACACATTCAGCACGCCCGGTGGGACGATCTTCGACATCAACCGCATTGCCATCTACATACTGAGATGGCGGAGGGCACTCCGGTCACGTACGAGGATCCGGCCAGGGAGCTCAAGAAGAAGTATGACGAGGTCAAAGAAATCCTCGAAGCCGACCTCATCGGCTCTTTTCACGGAACCCGCTCACACGGCATCAGGTGGAAAGGGTTCTCACCTGAAGGCGCGCTCGATGGAGTGGACCTGTCCGCCCCGTCAGAAGAACGCACCAGGTCTCTGCGTCAGGAGATTAACTTCATGGTAGCGCATTCGCTGCACCGCCATTCTGAGAGCCTGGTGAACACTTTGGAGCGTGTCGCTCTTCGAGTGATCCAGGAAATCATGAGGCACCAGTACTCTCCGTCAGGACCAGCTCTAGGGACTCACCAAGGAGAGATGCCACTCCGATCCCGTCCACCGCTGCCATTCGCGTTGGCAGCACCGAGAGTGCCGAGTTCACCGGCATACGTCGTCTACAAGATCGGTGGTGACCCTAGTGACTACCGAGTTCTTGCATGAGGCGCCTAAGGAGATCCCTCACGGATACACGTGCACATACGTGCCGGACTGCGTAGGCTGGGCTCTCACGAACCGAGGCTGCAACAGCAGGGACTTCCGGAACGAGCGGGAGGAACTTCGGGAACGGATCTTGAGAAGCGGACGTGGCTAGCTAAGTATGCCACCCCGATAAACCTCCGGAGCCCAACTCCTGCGGTTGGCTCGGAGCTTGAGAAGCAAGCATGGCTGGCTAAGTATGCCACTCCGGCAAATCTCCGCGAGTTCGACTCCTACAGCCAGCACCGCGGATCAGATCAGTACAATCTTGAGAGACCAGTTCGGCATGGTGCCGAAAAGGAGGGCAATCGGCTATTCCAAGCCGTACCCCAACGAGTACGAGTTGATCCCACTTCCACCCAAATATCGGCTCCCTGAATTCTCCAAGTTTAGTGGATCAGATGGTTCCAGCTCAATCGAGCATGTGAGCCGATATTTGGCACAGCTGGGCACGATCTCAGCATCAGATGAGCTGCGTGTGAGGTTTTTCGCACAGTCCCTCACATGATCGGCTTTCGGGTGATACACATCGCTGCCACCAGACTCAATCCGGACTTGGAAGCAGTTGGAGGAGCAGTTCCACATGCAGTATCACTCAGAGGCTTCCGAGACTGGCATTGCCGATTGATGTCTACGTTCCCCCTCCTTTCCTGTAGACAGTGTTGGGCCCCCAAGAGCAGAGGTTTGTAGAACAGCAGCAAGTTTTCCCTTAAGTGGATCACCCAAGGTTTATCGAACTCGTGGAGGAAGAGGTCAAAGATATCCCTCTCGTGCAACCCCGCAACCACAAAGCAAGAAGTCTCTTGTGTCCCCAACACACCTAATAGGTGCACTAGTTCGGCGAAGAGATAGTGAAATACAGGTGGTATGAATAAGTAGCAACGGTGCCGTAGAAAATAGCTTGTCAGGCGTGTAGTTGATGGTGGTAGTATTGCAAGCAGTAGTAACGCAAGAAACAAGAAACAAGCAGTAGTAATTCAGCAGTATTTAGGAGCAAGGCCTAGGGATTACACTTACACTAGTGGACACTCTCAACATTGATCACATAACAGAATAGATAAATGCATACTCTACAGTTTTGTTGGATGATGAACACATTGCGTAGGATTACACGAACCCTCAATGCCGGAGTTAACAAGCTCCACAATAATGCTCATGTTTTAGTAACCTTTAGTGTAAGATAGATCAACATAACCAAATAGATCACATCAATACCATCATAGTAATAGTTAACTTCACAATCTACAAGAGATCATGATCACAGCCTACGACAAGAACCACATGGTGCACACACTAATCACCTTTACACCAATGCAGGAGGAATAGAATACTTTAATAACACATCACTAGAGTAGCACATAGATAAATTGTGATACAAACACATTGCAATCATAAAGAGATATAAATAAGCACCTCACTATGCCATTCAACAAGTGAATAAGTATTCTGTGAAATATAGCCTAAGAGACCCACACGGTGCACACACTAGTCACCTTTACACACGTGGGACAAGGAGTCTCCGGAGATCACATAAGTAAAACTCACTTGACTAGCATAATGACATCTAGATTACAAGCATCATCATATGAATCTCAATCATGTAAGGCAGCTCATGAGATTATTGTATTGAAGCACATAGGAGAGAGATGAACCACATAGCTACCGGTACATCCCCGAGCCTCGATGGAGAACTACTCCCTCCTCATGGGAGCAGCAGCGGTGATGAAGATGGCGGTGGAGATGGCAGCGGTGTCGATGGAGAAGCCTTCCGGGGCACTTCCCCGCTCCGGCAGGGTGCCGGAACGAGACTCCTGTCCCCGGATCTTGGCTTCGCGATGGCGGCGGCTCGGAAGGTTTTCCGTATCGTGGTTCTTCTTATCGGGGTTTTCGATCCGGGGGCTTTATATAGGCGAAGAGGCGGCGCAGAGGGCCGACGGGGGGCCGGACTATAGGGCGGCGCGGCCCCCCTCCGGCCGCGCCGGCCTGTAGTTTGGTGGGCCCGTGGCCCCCTCCGACTTCTCTCGGTGTGTTCTGGATGCTTCCGGGGATTCTAAGATCTTTGGCGTTGATTTCGTCCGATTCCGAGAATATTTCGTTACTAGGATTTCCGAAACCAAAAACAGCAGTAAAACGAGAACCGGCACTTCGGCATCTTGTTAATATGTTAGTTCCGTAAAATGCACGAATATGACATAAAGTGTGCATAAAACATGTAGATAACATCAATAATGTGGCATGGAACACAAGAAATTATCGATACGTCGGAGACGTATCAGCATCCCCAAGCTTAGTTTCGCTCGTCCCGAGCAGGTAAAACGATAACACAGATAATTTCTGGAGTGACATGCCATCATAATCTTGATCATATTATTTGTAAAGCATATGTAGTGAATGCAGCGATCAAAACAATGTGTATGACATGAGTAAACAAGTGAATCATAAAGCAAAGACTTTTCATGAATAGCACTTCAAGACAAGCATCAATAAGTCTTGCATAAGAGTTAACTCATTAAAGCAATAATTCAAAGTAAAGGTATTGAAGCAACACAAAAGAAGATTAAGTTTCAGCGGTTGCTTTCAACTTGTAACATGTATATCTCATGGATATTGTCAACATAGAGTAATATAATAAGTGCAATAAGCAAGTATGTAGGAATCAATGCACAGTTCACACAAGTGTTTGCTTCTTGAGGTGGATAGAAATAGGTGAACCGACTCAACATTGAAAGTAAAAGAATGGTCCTTCATAGAGGAAAAGCATCGATTGCTATATTTGTGCTAGAGCTTTGATTTTGAAAACATGAAACAATTTTGTCAACGGTAGTAATAAAGCATATGAGTTATGTAAATTATATCTTACAAGTTGCAAGTCTCATGCATAGTATACTAATAGTGCCCGCACCTTGTCCTAATTAGCTTGGACTACCGGATCTTTGCAATGCACATGTTTTAACCAAGTGTCACAATGGGGTACCTCCATGCCGCCCTGTACAAAGGTCTAAGGAGAAAGCTCGCATTTTGGATTTCTCGCTTTTGATTATTCTCAACTTAGACATCCATACCGGGACAACATGGACAACGGATAATGGACTCCTCTTTAATGCATAAGCATGTGGCAACAATTATTATTCTCATATGAGATTGAGGATGTGTGTCCAAAACTGAAACTTCCACCATGATTCATGGCTTTAGTTAGCGGCCCAATGTTCTTCTCTAACAATATGCACGCTCCAACCATTAAGGTGGTAGATCTCTCTTACTTCGGACAAGACGGACATGCATAGCAACTCACATGATATTCAACAAAGAATAGTTGATGGCGTCCCCGTAAGCATGGTTATCGCACAACAAGCAACTTAATAAGAGATAAAGTGCATAAGTACATATTCAATACCACAATAGTTTTTAAGCTATTTGTCCCATGAGCTATATATTGCAAAGGTGAATGATGGAATTTTAAAGGTAGCACTCAAGCAATTTACTTTGGAATGGCGGATAAATACCATGTAGTAGGTATGTATGGTGGACACGAATGGCATAGTGGTTGGCTCAAGTATTTTGGATGCATGAGAAGTACTCCCTCTCGATACAAGGTTTAGGCCAGCAAGGTTGTTTGAAGCAAACACAAGTACGAACTAGTACAGCAAAACTCACATAAAAGACATATTACAAGCATCATAAAACTATACATCGTCTTCCTTGTTGTTCAAACATCTTACTAGAAAATATCTAGACTCTAGAGAAACCACTCATGCAAACCAAATTTTAAAAAGCTCTATGTATTTCTTCACTAATAGGTGCAAGGTATATGATGCAAGAGCTTAAATAAGAGCACAACAATTGCCAAGTATCAAGTTATTCAAGACATCATACCAATTACTACATGTAGCATTTTCCAATTCCAACCATATAAAAATGAACGAAGCAGTTTTAACCTTCGCCATGAACACTAAAAGATAAAGCTAAGAACACATGTGTTCATATGAACCAGCGGAGCGTGTCTCTCTCCCACACAAGCATTTATTCAAACAAAAACAAAAACAAAAGCACACAGACGCTCCAAATAAAGTACATAAGATGTGGCCGAATAAAAATATAGTTTCAAGAGAAGGAACCTGATAATTTGTCGATGAAGAAGGGGATGCCTTGGGCATCCCCAAGCTTAGACGCTTGAGTCTTCTTGAAATATGCAGGGGTGAACCACCGGGGCATCCCCAAGCTTAGAGCTTTCACTCTCCTTGATCATAGTATATCATCCTCCTCTCTTGACCCTTGAAAACTTCTTCCACACCAAACTTTAAGCAAACTCATTAGAGGGTTAGTGCATAATCAAAAACTCACATGTTCGGAGGTGACACAATCATTCTTAACACTTCTGGTCATTGCTCAAAGCTACTGGAAGGTAATGGAACAAAGAAATCCACCCAACACAAATAAAGAAGCAATGCGAAATAAAAGGCAGAATCTGTCAAAAACAGAACAGTCCGTAAAGACGAATTTTAAAATGGCACCAGACTTGCTCAAATGGAAAAACTCAAAACTAATGTAAGTTGCGTACATATCTGAGGATCACTCACGTAAATTGGCATAATTTTCTGAGTTACCTACAGAGAATTAGACCCAGATTCGTGACAGACAAGCAATGCTGCTTTCGCGCAGCAATCCAAATCTAGCATCAACTTTACCATAGAGACTTTACTTGGCACAACAAAACACAAAACTAAGATAAGGAGAGGTTGCTACAGTAGTAAACAACTTCCAAGACACAAATATAAAACAAAGTACTGTAGCAAAATAACACATGGGTTATCTCCCAAGAAGTTCTTTCTTTTTAGCCATTAAGATGGGCTCAGTAGCTTTAATGATGCACTCGCAAGAGATAGTATGTGAAGCAAAAGAGAGCATCAAGAGGCAAATTCAAAACACATTTAAGTCTAACATGCTTCCTATGCATAGGAATCTTGTAAATAAACAAGTTCATGAAGAGCAAAGTAACAAGCATAGGAAGATAAAACAAGTGTAGCTTCAAAAATTTCAGCACATAGAGAGGCATTTTAGTAACATGAAAATTTCTACAACCATTTTTTCCTCTCTCATAATAACTTTCAGTAGCAACATGAGCAAACTCAACAATATAACTATCACATAAAGCATTCTTATCATGAGTCTCATGCATAAAATTATTACTCTCCACATAAGCATAATCAATTTTATTAGTTGTAGTGGGAGCAAATTCAACAAAGTAGCTATCATTATTATTCTCATCAAGTGTAGGAGGCATAGTATAATCACAACAAAATTTACTCTCCATAGTAGGTTGTATCAAAGGACCACTATCATAATTAGGAGGCAAAGTATCATCAAAGAAAATTTTCTCCTCAATGCTTGGGGGACTAAAAATATCATGCAAACCAGCTTCCCCAAGCTTAAAACTTTCTATATCATTATCAACAATGGTGTTCAAAGCGTTCATACTAATATTACTACCAGCATGCAAATAAGATTTCACAGGTTTTTTAATTTTCGCATCAAACAATCCATGTTTTAAATCAGGAAATAGAATAAGAAGCTCACTCTTGTACATTATGCCAAACTAGTGTAAACAAGAAACAACAAGATGCAATTGCAGGATCTAAAGGAAATAGCTTTGAGCACACACACAACGGCGCCGTAAAAATAATTTACCCGGGACCGTAGTATGAGAGCCTTTTACCTTTCCTCCACGCAACGGCGCCGGAAAATAGCTTGATGTCTACGTTCCCCTCCTTTCCTGTAGACATTGTTGGGCCCCCAAGAGCAGAGGTTTGTAGAACAGCAGCAAGTTTTCCCTTAAGTGGATCACCCAAGGTTTATCGAACTCAGGGAGGAAGAGGTCAAAGATATCCCTCTCGTGCAACCCTGCAACCACAAAGCAAGAAGTCTCTTGTGTCCCCAACACACCTAATAGGTGCACTAGTTCGGCGAAGAGATAGTGAAATACAGGTGGTATGAATAAGTAGCAACGGTGCCAGAAAATAGCTTGCTGGCGTGTAGTTGATGGTGGTAGTATTGCAGCAGTAGTAACGCAGTAAAACAGTAAACAAGCAGTAGTAACTCAGCAGTATTTAGGAGCAAGGCCTAGGGATTACACTTTCACTAGTGGACACTCTCAACATTGATCACATAACAGAATAGATAAATGCATACTCTACACTTTTGTTGGATGATGAACACATTGCGTAGGATTACACGAACCCTCAATGCCGGAGTTAACAAGCTCCACAATAATGCTCATGTTTTAGTAACCTTTAGTGTAAGATAGATCAACATAACCAAATAGATCACATCAATACCATCATAGTAATAGTTAACTTCACAATCTACAAGAGATCATGATCATAGCCTACGACAAGAACCACATGGTGCACACACTAATCACCTTTACACCAATGCAGGAGGAATAGAATACTTTAATAACACATCACTAGAGTAGCACATAGATAAATTGTGATACAAACACATTGCAATCATAAAGAGATATAAATAAGCACCTCACTATGCCATTCAACAGTGAATAAGTATTCTGTGAAATATAGCCTAAGAGACCCACACGGTGCACACACTAGTCACCTTTACACACGTGGGACAAGGAGTCTCCGGAGATCACATAAGTAAAACTCACTTGACTAGCATAATGACATCTAGATTACAAGCATCATCATATGAATCTCAATCATGTAAGGCAGCTCATGAGATTATTGTATTGAAGCACATAGGAGAGAGATGAACCACATAGCTACCGGTACAGCCCCGAGCCTCGATGGAGAACTACTCCCTCCTCATGGGAGCAGCAGCGGTGATGAAGATGGCGGTGGAGATGGCAGCGGTGTCGATGGAGAAGCCTTCCGGGGGCACTTCCCCGCTCCGGCAGGGTGCCGGAACAGAGACTCCTGTCCCCCAGATCTTGGCTTCGCGATGGCGGCGGCTCCGGAAGGTTTTCCGTATCGTGGTTCTTCTTATCGTGGTTTTCGATCCAGGGGCTTTATATAGGCGAAGAGGCGGCGCAGGAGGGCTGACAGGGGGCCGGACTATAGGGCGGCGCGGCCCCCTCTCGGCCGCGCCGGCCTGTGAGTTTGGTGGGCCTGTGGCCCCCTCCGACTTCTCCGGTGTGTTCGGATGCTTCGGGGATTCTAAGATCTTTGGCGTTGATTTCGTCCGATTCCGAGAATATTTCGTTACTAGGATTTCTGAAACAAAAAACAGCAGAAAACAGGAACTGGCACTTCGGCATCTTGTTAATATGTTAGTTCCAGAAAATGCACGAATATGACATAAAGTGTGCATAAAACATGTAGATAACATCAATAATGTGGCATGGAACACAAGAAATTATCGATACGTCGGAGACGTATCACGGATCTAGCACAAGTACGACAGAAGCGCGGAGAAACGAGTGTCGAGAATATATCCAGCGCTTCGGGACCGTTAGGAACCGATGCTATTCGGCTCGTGTGATCGAAAAGGAAGCAGGTCGAGTTGGCGGTGGTGGGTCTCGCATCACCGATCAAGGACGTGGCCTCCCAAGCAGAATACCCTTCACTGGCGCACATGGTGCAGAAGCTGTCATTATATGAACAGCGCCACCCAGATGTATACCAGGATAAATTCAAGCGTGCGGTGGTCCTGGTTGAGGCAGATGAAGATGAAGGCTCTGCGGGAGATCAAGAGGTAGCAGTGGCTGAATGGACTCGGGGGGCAAGCCCCGTGTACTGGAAGTGGGTTAAGCCACAAGGTCCTCCAAGAGGGTTTTGCGGTCAGAAACCCACCGGCGAGCAGCGACGGGCAACACGGTAGAGCCGGGAGGCTCCCAGGACTGCGGCTGGCCCTGGTCCCTCCGAGCGACGGCCCGCAAAGACTCGGCACGCACGTCCAATGCTGATGCAAGGGCGTGCCACCTGACCTATACCTGGTCCGGAAGGTGTTGGATGTGCCTCGCTTAGTTTCCTGCATGGCATACACGTAAACATTAAATACGAGCCTCGATCGGCTCTCAGGTTGTCCTGTGAATCGGCTCAAGGAGCCGATCCACCCATGATCCGTACGAGGTGTACGATCAGATGGTGGTCCTGCTTGATCAGAATAAAGCTAAAACAACCTACTACGATTTAGGGTTTTCACCGCATAATCGGAACATCCTACTCGTGATTCAGCCTGGCGGCCACGCACGGTGATCGTAAACCGACCCTAGACAAGGCCTAAAAACCAACACGAAGTTGATCCTCGGAACATCCTGTCTAGGGCTAGCAAACTACACCCTACGCGCCACCTGGATCCTTCAACCCGTTTGTAAGGCCTAACTATGCAGATATTAAACTAATCCTTGAAGAACAAGGAGCAATCATAACGGATCGGATCTACTAAATAATGATCAAGCGGGGTGCCGCCCTTACACCTAAGATAGGTGCAAGGACTGCTAGATGTCTAAGGGTTGCACGACGACAGCATATGATACGATGAACAATGCTAACCCTAACACATCTATGATAACTACGTTGCTCGCCATCAAAAGGCTTCAGGCACGAGCAACGCATGAACAGACGAATAAACGTGTCTCGCCTAGATCGCAAGATGCGATCTAGGCAGCATGATGCTTACCCGGAAGAAACCCTCGAGACAAGGGAGTTGGCGATGCGCCTAGATTGGTTTGTGGTGAACGTGATTGTTGTTTATTCCATAAACCCTAGATACATATTTATAGTCCATAGACTTTCTAACGTGGGAATAATCCCAACCGGGCACGAGCCCAAACTCCATCTAACCGACATGTATCCTACTATATTACAGATACACGGGCAAACTAGCCCAAACTTTGCATATAAGGCCGATTCATGTATTTCTTCCATGTATATTCTTCAAGCCCATCTCCAATCGCGGCCCACCTCTGATCCGGTCAAATTCTGGTGATAACACATGCCCCCTGGTTTTGGAAATGACAATTCCAAAATCACTGCTGTTTTTCTTCGTCGGGTCATGTCGTGGCGAAGCGAGAACCGCCGCAGTATCCTTCATCATGATGCCTTGCCTCCTCCACTTCTCCGCGTGACCTGGCAATTTTTTTTCTCTCGTTGGGCACCACTTCCTCGGAAACTCGCTGTGGCATTGAATCTCCACTATATCCCCTTTTATTTAACCGTTCCAAACAGTTTGCTTCTTCATCCTCTTCGCATTAGCACTCCAAAAGCCCTCTGCGCCACCATGTCTTCTTCTTCCTCCGCCTCATCGGGTGTTTCCATCGAATCCTCCTCCTCCCGCGAGCCAATGCCGGAGTGGGACCCGGAGGAGGCCCACGCGGCCAACATCCGCCGCGCCATCGAAGCCGGGGATGAGCCCAGTCACGACTTCTCCATCTGGTCAGAGGACGACAAGTCCTCGACCGACGGGGAAAGTGACCTCCGCTTCCTCGCCGACGGGGAGACGGAGGAGGAGAGCGATGACGATCGCTTCTCCTGTGATGACTTCACCTTCTCCGAGGAGGAGGAGGAGGAGGAGGAGGAGGAGGACGACGACACCTCCTCCGACGAACCGCCGGCCAAGCGCTTCTGCCCCTGGCCGGGGAATCTCAGCGACTTCGACAGCGACGACGACGACGCTGACGAGGAGGACGAGGACAACGAGGGTCCTGCCGGCGGCCGCTACAGCAGCGACGACGAGCCCGCCGGGAGTAGCGCCGACAGCGGCGATGACGGCGACGACGAGGGCAGCGACGGCCTGTAGATAGGACCCTTAGCATAGGATCAGTAGTAGTAGATGGGGCAATGTATCCCCTTAGTACCTCCTTTTGAGAGCAATCAGCTCTTTATGTAAGAAATCTCGTTTATCAATGAAGAATTTCCCCAATTTGATTTTGCCGATTTCCTTTATGCCAATTTAGCCGATTTCCCCTCATACTGACTTTGCCGATTGTCCACTTAGCCAATGCTCAATGAACCGATGGCAACGCATCGGTCCCTCATAATCCGCCCTTCATCTCTTCGACTACGGAGTGATCGTAAACTTGGTCAATGCTCAAAAAGCCGATGTCAACGCATCAATCCCTCACGATCTATCCTTCATCTTCTCGACCGATGACTTTGAGCTCTGGTGGACAATGTGGAAGACCAATGCCTTCAAGAGAGCCCTAGAACCGCTGCCGAAACGACTTGACGCTGAAGCCGATACTTCTGCAGAACAGATATCACCTGCTCGCAAATCTCCTCAGTGATACTTTATAACCCTGCTATGTTCCTTTGCAGCAACCAGATAGCCCAGAGCCAACTCCCTATCGGTGATGATGGATCCCTCTTTTGCAAGAACTCACCACCTTTGAAGAAGATTGCGACGCAGGACCAGCCGATGACACTCCAATCGGCTTCTAAAAACAGAGCATCTACCAGGTCAGCTGCCCCCCGAGCCTCAGTCAATGCGAAAACAGTGATGAGGACACGCAATTCAGACAAATGGACCTGAGCTCGATCACACCTGAGAAAGCTACCATGCAGAGCCAGCCAGAGCCGATCACCTTTCTTCCGTTGAAAGCCGATATTGCAGATGATCACACAGCGGCTTAGAAACAAAACCTCTCTGACAAAGTTGTCTTGTACGCCAAAACTCCTCTGACAGTATTGCTGAACTGGCAACCTTGCACACAGAGTTGGAGGTCCTCGTGTCTTGAACACACAACTGGTAGATCCCATGAAATTTGCACTAGAGTCGATGGCTGTGCATCGGCTTTGTTCCTTAGCTCTAAAGTCGATGTCCGTGCATCGGCTGTATATCATGAGAATTTTTTTTTACGGGCCGATTTTTCTATCGGCCCCCAATGTTTCACTGCACATGTATCGCACATGTTCATCTGATTAGGTGCCCCCGAGCCGATTCTGCCAGGTAACTGCTGATATCGGCTCTGTGGTTAGCCAAGGCACTATATGTGAACGTCGGCTCTGTTAGGACCAGTGTTGACTTCTTCCAGCTCATCAGCCGACGTAAACCCATTGCCCATTAGATCGACGTTGAACCTAGGCAGAATGCATGGCGAAGATAATTTTGGCCGATTGCTGGAATCGGCCTCCATGTTGATTGAATTGCTCAATGAAGGTTTTGCAATGTTCCTCCATAGATCCTTGGGGCCGATCACATGGATCGGCATCGCCACGTTTGTCCATAGATGTTGCTCTTGTTACACGGTCAGGCCGGTGGATAAGACCAGCCTTACCCCATCCTTTGTCACGTCGATGCGCTCGCAGTCGTCCAAATTGATGCCTGAGAGTGGCTCTTGGCCTGATGTCTCCCAAACGTTCATGCCAGCCGTTGAAATCTCGGCTGAATCATCTGCGTGGACGACTTCTACTTCATCTCCATCCCACTGTATTAGGCACTGGTGCATCGTGGATGGAATGCAACAGTTGGCGTGGATCCAATCTCTCCCTAGTAGGACAGCATAGGTGCTCTTGCTGTCGACAATAAAGAACGTCGTAGGGATGGTTTTCCTTCCTACGGTCAGATCCACGTTCAGAACACCTTGTGCGTCAGATGCTTGGCCGTTGAAATCGCTCAGCGTCACGTTGGTTTTGATCAGATCCGAGCTAGAGCGTCCCAACCGACGTAGCATGGAGTATGGCATAATGTTGACTGCCGCTCCGGTGTCCACCAGCATCTTGTTGACAGGCTGCCCATTGATGTAGCCTCGCAAGTACAGGGCCTTCAGATGTCTGTAGCTTCTTTCTCGTGGCTTCTCAAAGATAACCGGCCGTGGGCCGCAATCAAGTTGTGCCACAGGTGCTTCGTCTAATCTCGGAGCACTAAACTCCGTTGGAAGGATGAAGACCATGTTTGTGCCAGCCGATGTCTCATCATCGGCTTTCTTTTGTCCGGGGCGCCACTCTTTCCTTTGTGGCCGACCTTCTTCGTCCAGTGGTTCGCTGAATTTTAGCGGCCAGATCAGGCCGCGCCTTCCTCAACGTGTGCAAGTATAACCTTTCAGCTTCCTCCAAACCACGTAGTCGCTGAACCCTACGCTTTTGGGAACGGCTGAGCCCATCAGGGCACCACCTTGGCCGATGATACTTATCTTCTTCTTCATCATCGTCCTCTAGTTCCTCGAGATCTTCTACCCAAGAGGACTCAGCGTGCTTGTTCCGAGGCGGGAGAGGCCCTAGACGTTTGAACACGGACACGTTAGCTGCATCCTTCTTCTTTTGTCTACATTCTGGACAGTTGCCGATTGTAGGCAATCGGCTCATTCCTGAATCCCAGCAGTGTCTGAAGAAGGGGCAGTCCCAGTGCCTATCCACGTTGTCTTGCTCTCTCGACTTTTCCTTGGCGTGGCGCTCATATCTCACCTCGTCGCGATCATGCCGACGGTGTCTCCTGGCGTCCCTAGCCAGACGATCTCTTTCATCATCGTCGTTGTATCGTCGGCGTTGGTCGTATTGACTCATATATTTGTTGAGGAGGTGATCAGAGAGAGGTCGCTGTTATCTTACGTTCCTCACTTCTCCCTCTGTGATGTAGCGCTTGCCATCGTGACGGAGCCGATCGCGTGGAACGGCTTCCTCTGTGTCCTTGCTATGAGAGCAGCTGCCCTCGTCTCCGTCCTTACCGCAGTGGTGCCCGGGTCCTACCATGTTGATATTGAACGAGAATCCTGGCTGGCACCCTCCAGGGTAAGTACACTCCACCATGTTAACGGTGGGGAAGGGGTGTGTGTCGACCTTCATGGCGTATCGGCTGAAAATTAGCCGCCCTTGTTCTATCGCCATTTGGACCTGCTCGACGCCACACCCGCGGTCGTTGGTGGCATGGGTGAACGTGTTATGCCACTTGCGTATGGCTTTCCGTTCAGCTCCCGAGCCGTGGGGATCTTGTGGCCTTCGGGTACCTTTAGCTGCTTCTCCCCGAGTAAGAGGTCGAAAATTTGCTCAGCCTTGGTGACATCGAAGTCAAACCCTCTTGGAGGACCTTGTGGCTTAACCCACTTACGGGACACGGGGCTTGCCCCCGAGTCCATTCAGCCACTCGCTACCTCTTGATCTCCCCGCAGCCTTCATCTTCATCTGCCTCAACCAGGACTACCGCACGTTTGAATTTATCCCGGTATACATCCGGGTGGCGCCGTTCATATGCCGACGCCTTCGCACCATGTGCGCCGAGTGAAGGGTAGTCCGCTTGGGAGGCCACGTCCTTGATCGGTGATGCGAGACCCACCACCGCCAACTCGACCGCTTCTTTTTCAGTCACATGAGCCGAATAGCATCGGTTCCTAACGGTCCCGAAGCGCCGGACATATTCGACACTCGTTTCTCCGCGCTTCTGTCGTACTTGTGCTAGATCGGCAATTCCAGCCTCGGAAGCCTCCGAGTGATACTACATGTGGAACTGCTCTTCCAACTGCTTCCAAGTCCGGATTGAATCTGGTGGCAGTGAAGTGTACCACCCGAAAGCCGATCCTGTGAGGGACTGTGCGAAGAACCTCACACGCAGCTCATCCGACGCTGAGATCGTGCCCAGCCTGTGCCAAATATCGGCTCACATGCTCGATGGAACCGGAACCATCCGATCCATTAAACTTGGAGAAATCAGGGAGCCGATATTTGGGTGGTAGCGGGATCAACTCGTACTCGTTGGGGTACGGCTTGGAATAGCCGATTGTCCTCCTTTTCGGCACCATGCCGAACTGGTCTCTCAGGATTGTACTGATCTGATCCGCGGTGCTGGCTGCAGGAGTCGAACTCTGAAGATTCGCCGGGTGGCATACTTAGCCAGCCATGCTTGCTTTTCCAAATCTGAGCCAACTGCAAGAGCTGAGCTCTGGAGGTTTGTCGGAGTGGCATACTTAGCTAGCCACGTCTGCTTCTCAAGATCTGTTCCCGAAGTTCCTCCTGCTGTTCCGGAAGTCCCTGCTGTTGCAGCCTGGTTCGTGAGTCCCCAGTTACTGCAGTCTGGCACGTATGTGCATGTGTATCCGTGAGGGATCTCCTTAGGCGCCTCATGCAAGAATTGGTAGTCACTAGGGTCACCACCGATCTTGTAGATGACGTACGCCGGTGAATTCAGCACCTCTGGTGCTGCCAACGCGAATGGCAGCGGTGGACGGGACTGGAGTGGCATCTCTCCTTGGTGAGTCCCCAAAGCTGGTCCTGACGGAGAGTACTGATGCCTCATGATTTCCTGGATCACGCGAAGAGCGACACGCTCCAAAGTGTTCACCGAGGCTCTCGTAATGGCGGTGCAGCGAATGAGCTACCATGAAGTTAATCTCCGACGCGAGACCCGGTGCGTTCTTCCGACGGGGCGGACAGGTCCACTCCATCGAGCGCGCTTCAGGTGAGAACCCTTTCCACCTGATGCCATGTGAGCGGGTTCTGTGAAAAGAGCCGATGAGATCGGCTTCGAGGATCGCTTTGACCTCGTCATGCTTCTTCTTGAGCTCCTCGGTCAGATCCTCGTACGTGACTGGAGTGCCTTCCGCCATCTCAGATGTAGATGGCGATGCGGTTGATGTCGAAGATTGTCCCACCGGGCGTGCCAGAATGTGTTGCGGTCAGAAACCCACCGGCGAGCAGCGATGGGCAACACAGTAGAGCCGGGAGGCTCCCAGTGACTCGCGGCTGGCCCCGGTCCCTCCGAGCGACGGCCCGCAAAGACTCGGCACGCACGTCCGATGCCGATGCAAGGGCGTGCCACCTGACCTATACCCGGTCGGGAAGGTGTTGGATGTGCCTCGCTTAGTTTCCCGCATGGCATACACGTAAACATTAAATACGAGCCTCGATCGGCTCTCGGGTTGTCCTGTGAATCGGCTCAAGGAGTCGATCCACCCATGATCCGTACGAGGTGTACGATCAGATGGTGGTCCTGCTTGATCAGAATAAAGCTAAAACAACCTACTACGATTTAGGGTTTTCACCGCATAATCGGAACATCCTACTCGTGATTGAGCCTGGCGGCCACACACGGTGATCGTAAACCGACCCTAGACAAGGCCTAAAAACCAACACGAAGTTGATCCTCGGAACATCCTGTCTAGGGCTAGCAAACTACACCCTACGCGCCACTCGGATCCTTCAACCCGTTTGTAAGGCCTAACTATGCAGATATTAAACTAATCCTTGAAGAACAAGGAGCAATCATAACGGATCGGATCTACTAAATAATGATCAAGCGGGTGCCGCCCTTACACCTAAGATAGGTGCAAGGACGGCTAGATGTCTAAGGGTTGCACGACGACAGCATATGATACGATGAACAATGCTAACCCTAACACATCTATGATAACTACGTTGATCGCCATCAAAAAGGCTTCAGCACGAACAACGCATGATCAGCGAATAAACGTGTGCTGCCTTGATCGCAAGATGCGATCTAGGCAGCATGATGCTTACCCGGAAGAAACCCTCGAGACAAGGGAGATGGCGATGCGCCTAGATTGGTTTGTGGTGAACGTGATTGTTGTTTATTCCATAAACCCTAGATACATATTTATAGTCCATAGACTTTCTAACGTGGGAATAATCCCAACCGGGCACGAGCCCAAACTCCATCTAACCGACACGTATCCTACTATATTATAGATACATGGGCAAACTAGCCCAAACTTTGCATATAAGGCCCATTCATGTATTTCTTCCATGTATATTCTTCAAGCCCATCTCCAATCGCGGCCCACCTCTGATCCGGTCAAATTCTGGTGATAACAGAGGGTTTGACTTCGACGTCACCAAGGCTGAGCAAATTTTTGACCTCTTACTTAAGGAGAAGCAGCTAAAGGTACCCGAAGGCCACAAGATCCCCACGGCGCAGGAGCTGAACGGAAAGCTATACTGCAAATGGCATAACACGTTCACCCATGCCACCAACGACTGCAGGGTGTGGCGGCAGCAGGTCCAAATGGCGATAGAACAAGGGCGTCTAATTTTCAGCCAGTACGCCATGAAGGTCGACATACACCCCTTCCCCGCCGTTAACATGGTGGAGTGCACTTACCCTGGAGGGTGCCAGCCGAGATTCTCGTTCAACATCAACATGGTAGGACCCGGGCACCACTGCGGTAAGGACGGAGACGAGGGCAGCTGCTCTCATAGCAAGGACACAGAGGAAGCCGTTCCACGCGATCGGCTCCGGCACGATGGCAAGCGCTACATCACAGAGGGAGAAGTGAGGAATGTACGATATCAGCGACCTCTCTCTGATCACCTCCTCAACAAATATGTGAGTCAATACGACCAACGCCGGCGATACAACGACGATGATGAAAGAGATCGTCTGGCTAGGGACGCCAGGAGACATCGTCGGCATGATCGCGACGAGGAGAGATATGAGCGCCACGCCAAGGAAAAGTCGAGAGAGCAAGACGACGTGGATAGGCACTTGGATTGTCCCTTCTTCAGACACTGCTGGGATTCAGGAATGAGCCGATTGCCTACAATCGGCAACTTCCCAGAATGTAAACAGAAGAAGAAGGATGCAGCTAACGTGTCCGTGTTCAAACGTCTAGGGCCTCTCCCGCCTCGGAACAAGCACGCTGAGTCCTCTCAGGTAGAAGACCTCGAGGAACTAGAGGACGATGATGAAGAAGAGGAAGATAGGTACCACCGGCCAAGGTGGTGCCCTGATGGACTCAGCCGTTCCCAAAAGCGTAGGGTTCAGCGACTACGTGGTTTGGAGGAAGTCGAAAGGTTATACCTGCACACGTTAAGGAAGGCGCGGCCTGATCTGGCCGCGAAAATTCAGCGAACCCTGGACGAAGAAGGTCGGCCACAAAGGAAAGAGTGGCGCCCGTGACAAAAGAAAGCCGATGATGAGACATCGGCCGGCACAAACATGGTGTTCATCCTTCCGACGGAGTTTAGTGCTCCGAGGATTAGACGAAGCACCCGTGGCACAACTTGATCTGCGGCCCACGGCCGGTTATCTTTGAGAAGCCACGAGAAAGAAGCTACAGACATCTGAAGGCCTTGTACTTGCGAGGCTATATCAATGGGCAGCCTGTCAACAAGATGCTGGTGGACACCGGAGCGGCAGTCAACATTATGCCATACTCCATGCTTCGTCGGTTGGGACGCTCTAGCTCGGATCTGATCAAGACCAACGTGACACTGAGCGATTTCAACGGCCAAGCATCTGACGCACAAGGTGTTCTGAACGTGGATCTGACCGTAGGAAGGAAAACCATCCCTACGACGTTCTTTATTGTCGATAGCAAGAGCACCTATGCTGTCCTGCTAGGGAGAGATTGGATCCACGCCAACTGTTGCATTCCATCCACGATGCACCAATGCGTAATACAGTGGGATGGAGATGAAGTAGAGGTCGTCCACGCAGATGATTCAGCCGAGATTTCAACGGCTGGCATGAACGTTTGGGAGACAACAGGCCAAGAGCCACTCTCAGGCATCAATTTGGACGACTGCGAGCGCATCGACGTGACGAAGGACGGGGTTAGGCTGGTCTTATCCACCGGCCTGACCGTATAGCAAGAACAAACCAATGGACAAACGTGGCGAGGCCGATCCTTGGGATCGGCCCCAAAGATCTATGGAGGAACATTGCAAAACCTTCATTGAGCGATTCAATCAACATGGAGGCCGATTCCAGCAATCGGCCAAAATTATCCTCATCATACGTTCTGCCTGTGTTCAACGTCGATCTAATGGGCAGCGGGTTTACGTCGGCTGATGAGTTGGAAAAAGTCAACATTGGTCCTAACGGAGCCGACGTTCAAATACAGTGCCTTGGATAACCACAGAGCCGATATCCGCAGTTACCTGGCAGATTCGGCTCGGGGGGCACGTAATCAGATGAACATGTGCGATACATGTGCAGTGAAATATTGGGGGCCGATAAAAAATCGGCCGGTAAAAAAAAATTTCTCATGATGTACAGCCGATGCACGGACATCGACTTTAGAACTAAGGAACAAAGCCGATGCACAGCCATCGACTCTAGTACACTTACACAGGATCTACCAGCTGCGTGCTCAAGACGCGGATTTTGTCCAAGTCGGTCTTCAGTTCAGCTTCGAGGCCTTCCGCTTCCTTGAGGGAGTGAACAATGAGAGCTTCCTCGGATGCAATGAGCCGATTTTGGTGCCCGAACCTTCTCTTCGAGGACTTCCAACCCTTTACGCAGGGTCGCCGGTTCGGCGATGCATCGTCGAGGCGTCAGTTTTGGCATGCAAGGCAGCCTTTTACTCATTAAGCCGTTGGTGTTTCGTCTATGATATCGGCTTTCAATGGAAGAAAAGGTGATCGATGGTGGCAAGTTTGGCTGGCTCTGCGTGGTGGGTTTCTCAGAGTTGCTCGAGCTCGGGTCCATTTGTCTGAACTGTGCGTCCTCACCGCTATTCTCGCCTTGACTGAGGCTCGGGGGGCAGCTGATCTGGTAGATGCTCTGTTTTTAGGAGCCGATTGGGGTGTCATCGGCTGGCCCTGCGTCATAACCTTCTTCAAAGATGGTGAGTTCGTGCAGAAGAGGATCACTGGAGCTGGTGGGAGGAATTTAAGGGCTCTTTTGAAGGCATGGGTCTTCCACATTGTCCACCAGATCCCGAAGTCATCGGTCGAAGAATTGAAGGATGAATTGTGAAGGACCGACGTGTTGCCATCGGCTTATTGAGCATTGGCTAAATTGACAATCGGCACAGTCAGTATGAGGGAAAATCGGCTAATTCAGCATAAAGGAAATCGGCAAAATCAAATTGGGGGAAATTCTTCATTGATAAACGGGATTTCTTACATAAAGAGCTGATTGCTCTCAAAAGGAAGTACTAGGGGATACATTGCCCCATCTACTACTACTGATCCTATGCTAAGGGTCCTATCTACGGGCCGTCGCTACCCTCGTCGTCGCCGTCGTCGCCGCTGTCGGCGCTACTCCCGGCGGGTTCGTCGTCGCTGCTGCAGCGGCCGCCGGCAGGGCCCTCGTTGTCCTCGTCTTCCTCGTCAGCGTCGTCGTCGTCGCTGTCGAAGTCGCTGAGGTTTCCCGGCCAGGGGCAGAAGCGCTTGGCCGGCGGTTCATCGGAGGAGGTGTCGTCCTCCTCCTCCTCCTCTTCCTCCTTCTCCTCCTCGGAGGAGGTGAAGTCGTCCCAGGAGAAGCGATCTCCATCGCTCTCCTCCTCCGTTTCCCCGTCGGCAAGGAAGCGGAGGTCACTTTCCCCGTCGGTTGAGGACTTGTCGTCCTCAGACCAGACGGAGAAGTCGTGACTGGACTCGTCCCCGTCTTCTATGGCGCGGCGGATGTTGGCCTCGTGGGCCTCCTCCGGGTCCCACTCCGGCGTCGGCTCGCGGGAGGAGGAGGACTGGATGGAAAGACCCCGACGAGGCAGAGGAGGAAGAAGACATGGTGGCGCATGAGGGCTTTTGGAGTGCTAATGCGAAGGGGATGAAGAAGCAGACTGTTTGGAACGGTTAAATAAAAGGGGATATAGTGGAGATTCAATGCCACAGCAGTTTCCGAGGAAGTGGTGCCCAATAGAAAAAAAATTGCCAGGTCACGCGGAGAAGTGGAGGAGGCAAGGCATCATGATGAAGGATACTGCGACGGTTCTGCTCTGCCACGACATGACCCGACGAAGAAAAAGCAGAGTGATTTTGGAACTGTCATTTCCAAAACCAGGGGGGCATGTGTTATCACCAGAATTTGACCGGATCAGAGGTGGGCCGCGATTGAAGATGGGCTTGAAGGATATACATGGAAGAAATACATGAATCGGCCTTGTATGCAAAGTTTGGGCTAGTTTGCCCGTGTATCTGTAATATAGTAGGATACGTGTCGGTTAGATAGAGTTTGGCTCGTGCCCGGTTGGGATTATTCCCACATTAGAAAGTCTACGGACTATAAATATGTATCTAGGGTTTATGAAATAAACAACAATCACGTTCACCACAAACCAATCTAGGCGCATCGCCAACTCCCTTGTCTCGAGGGTTTCTTCCGGGTAAGCATCATGCTGCCTAGATCGCATCTTGCGATCTAGGCGAGTACACGTTTATTCGTTGTTCATGCGTTGCTCGTGTTGAAGCCTTGTTGATGGCGAGCAACGTAGTTATCATAGATGTGTTAGGGTTAGCATTGTTTCATAGTATCATATGCTTTCGTCCGTGCAACCCTTAGACGTCTAGCCGTCCTTACACCCATCTTAGGTGTAAGGGCGGCACCCCGCTTGATCATTATTTAGTAGATCCGATCCGTTATGATTGCTCCTTGTTCTTCAAGGATTAGTTTAATATCTGCATAGTTAGGCCTTACAAACGGGTTGAAGGATCCAGTGGCGCGTAGGGTGTAGTTTGCTAGCCCTAGACAGGATGTTCCGGGGATCAACTTCATGTTGGTTTTTAGGCCTTGTCTAGGGTAGGCTTACGATCACCGTGCGTGGCCGCCAGGCTCAATCACGCGTAGGATGTTCCGATTATGTGGTGAAAACCCTAAATCGTAGTAGGTCGTTTTAGCTTTATATTGATCAAGCAGGACCACCATATATTCGTACACCTCGTACGGATCATGGGTGGATCGGCTCTTTGAGCCGATTCACAGGATAACCTGAGAGCCGATCGAGGCTCGTATTTAATGTTTACGTGTATGTCATGCAGGAAACTAAGCGAGGCACATCCATCACCTTCCTGACCAGGTATAGGTCAGGTGGCACGCCCTTGCACCAGCATCGGACGTGCGTGCCGAGCCTTTGCGGGCCGTCGCTCGGAGGGACCAGGGCCAGCCGCAGTCCTGGGAGCCTCCCGGCTCTACTGTGTTGCCCGTCCCTGCTCGCCGGTGGGTTTCTGACCGCAAGATCCACCTAGCTAGACTTTGTTGTACATTTTGAATTGTACCATGATTTATTATATGGCACACGCTATATTTTTTAACATGCAACAGGTTTAATTTCTACTCAACTTCATTATATTACTAGCATGATGGACAGTAAAAGTGCAAGTTGATTTGGCTAGGCACCATTTTACCCTACATTTCTTGGATAGGTATGCCACATGAAAATTTGATTAACTTTGGCTTCACTTGTGTTATAACTAGCGTCGTGTAGCAATATGCCCACGTGTAGTATAACCGAGAGAAGTATGGTTATTTCTTCTTAGTTGTATCATCACTAACATAGCATAGCATGCAGTGTGACCAACAAGAGTATATGTTGATTTGTGAGCATGCTGACTTTCCATATGCATGCAACTTGACGGTGCAATATGGTTTCAACATCTATGTTAATGCACTACTTTTGTATGGGAGACTAGTGTTTCTATATGAACATATTTCATTAAGTTTAACTTCACTTGTATTATTACTAACGCCGTGTAACAATATGCCCACGTGTAGTATAACCAAGTGCAGTTTTGTGATTTCTTCTTATTTGTATTATCATCAACATAGCATAGCATTTATGCACGTAGTGTAACCAAACTTCTTGATTCAGTTTAGCTATATGGGACTAAACTATGCATGGAGCAAATATCATGCACAAGCTTTTTGATCATTATATTTAATTCTAATACTAACAACATGGTGTACTAGTTTTCTTTGTAACTGCTAACGTGAATGGAGTACACTAGTGGTTGGGGCGCCCCTTGGGGCGCCTCCTCACCGGACTTCTGCAGTCTAATATTGATAAATGCTTAACTTATTGTGTAGTTATTTATTTTTGTAATTAACGTTAACAGCAATTAGAGATTGGGGCAGCGAGTCTTCAAAGGCAACTTGGTTTCAGCCTATGCTGATGAATACTATCAAAGCAATCGAAGTTTTGAACTTTTGGCAAAACAATGAACATGTCAGATAGCTCTCTCGTATATAAAAACAACAAAACTTTTCATGAATTTGGATACAAAACTTTGCAAGACAAAATCAGTACTAATCTCCAGTGTAACTGGAAGAGCCATCTTCATTTCTTACGGCAACTTGTAAAACTATTTCATACTGCCGCAACAATAAATCCCAAGCAGAGCTTGATACTTGGAGAGCTATCTGGTTGACATGAAAATATTAGTTAAATAAGGTGATCCTCATACATGAAAGATACATCGAACATCTAATTATTTCATAAGTAGTAAGGAAATAAAAAAGAAGGTAGAATACATGATGATGCTCTCTGCATATACAAGGCATATTTGTTCTCAATTCAAAGGTAAATCAACTAAGAATCTAAGAACTAAAATAACTCCCACATTGTCTTGTGAAGATGGAACCAAGAATGAACTATACGATGCAGTTTACCGAAAATCAATGCATCCTGAAAATCATTACCTAAGTAGAATAAACAGGCTTCTAGCCTAGCAAGCAGATTGGAAACCCCCAAAGAGAAGATCCTCTGAACTTAAATTCAGGCTAGCAATAAAGCATCTGCATATCTATCAGAAAACAAAAAAACAGAGGCAACACCAGAGATATATTAACTGAAGCTATGAAAGAAATTTAGTTTAAGGTAGTGTGAAACAACCATTTGTCAAGACAAAGGAAACTTATGCAAAACTGGCAAGCTACTTAACAATGAACACCACAATAGATAATAAAAAGATCAGTTTTAGTATGTAAAATGCTTTGATAAATAAAGGAAAGCTATGCCCGAAAAGAACCAGGTTCGGATGCTAATGATCACTAAGCAGCTGTATGCCGACGGGCAAACAAAAAAAATCTTCTCTCACTATGCTCATGCTGCACTGAAACGACAAAAGGGACTTCAAAGATAGCTAATCTCAATGCTGAAATTTATCGAGGGGGGCATCACAAGGGTAGCAAACACAAAAGTAGTCTTTAGATCCAGTTGATGGTGTGGCAAAAGAAATATGACCGCTCTAGAAGCAACTAAGCAAAAAAAACATGACCAACTGAGGATGTAAAATCTGACGGTTTCCACTCGGTTGCCCGAAATATTAACTCTAAAGTACAGCAATAAAAGCTTCGTCAGATAACTGTGCCTGAGTGTACTTCCTTGCATAGCTTATCTATGAAATCAGCATGGGCATGTCCTAACTGTGGCTGAGTGTACTTCCTTGTATAGCTTATGTGTGAAATCAGCATGGGCATGTCCAACATCATATGTGGTGCTCCACTACCTTCATAACATCATGAATATACAACTAATACGAAATTGACTCATCTAGGAATCCGTTATATATATACTTTATTCAAACAAAGCAGTTTGGTTAAAGTTTCAGGTACAAAATCTGAGATGGGTATTTTAGTTCTGGATTATCAAAATGCAATGAAGCAATATGATTAGCCAAGTATCTATCTGTTTGCTCATCTGCCTAAATCAGGCCAAGCCTGCATAATAGAAAAATGTGACTGCAGTTAGAATACTTATAATTGTTTGTCCACTTTACACACATGAGGCATGCACTTACCTTGACATCAGTATCAGGGGAAGGTGGACATTGTCAATCACAGAAAGCCTATTGTAACGTGATTCAGATGGATTTGCAAGTGCTAAGACAGATGTTCTAGCATTTAAAGATACAATTATTCCAGCCTTTTGCAATGGATATAGTCTACTGCTGCATCATCGTATATTCACTAAAGATGTTTGAGTAATCATATTATCGGATTCAAATTTGGAGGGGAACGATTGAATGAGAGAACAGACCTTATGTAGCATGCTTCAACTATTATCAGACATCTTGTCGAACCCATCGATAAAACAAACAACTTTGTCACTCAGACCAAGCGCTCCACTCTCAAGAACCTAATATTTACCATGCTGGTTACAAAAGATGTATGTACAAGACATTTTACTGTGAAGATGAAGGGAATTACTGTAAACTTACAGTTTCACCAGTTTCAGGATTCTTCGCAACATAAGTAGCGAGGCCACCAAAAATCTATAAGCAGTAAATGATGTTAATCTATTAGCTTATGAGATGATCCTGTGAAGGGAAAGAAAAATATATTGCTTGAAAATACCTGGCAAGGCAGGCCCCTCTTAACACCGTCCAATTCACATATGTTCTTAATCAATAATCTTGCAAATCTGTCATAGATATTAGGCAACTTTGAAAGTTCTTTGAACATCTCAATCTGCAATCAGAAGAAGAGGGTACTAATAAGATTTCCATAAAGTCCCATCCAAGAGATACAAGGAGATTGAGTCCCAGGAACAAGAGGAGAAGTTAATAAGCAATATGTTATATAATTAGTATGATCACCTTTAATTATTGGCTATACAAAGCGGATGAGGATTGATACTTCACTTCATCAATGAATTGTTTAGTTTCCCATACCGGCATCATGATTGGTCATGTTTATAAGTTCCACCAAAGCTGAAATACAGAAATAAACTCTATATGAAATCACGACACATTAAAATTAGACAAGTAGAATTGAAGAGGAATCACACGATATACCAGATTTTGCTTCTTTGGTGTCTATAAGCAGTATAAGATCACCTAGGTGCATGCCACTCCACACTAAGCTGATGGTCATTTAATTATAGGATTAGCACTTGCCACATCAGTAAGTAATACAATGATTTGCTCAGATAAGAACAAAATAGAAGATGCCCATAATTCTGAACAAAATGTTGGATTCATCAATAAAATATCAGAGAATTCAAGAAGTCCAAACAGGTACTTATGATTTTCAGATAGAATTTTTTCTAGAACAACATGCATATTTTAAGCAGTACGATTACTCGTGTTGTTAATTTAGCTGGATGCAACTACATGACAATTCGATATGGCTTGCTGCTCCATGCCCAAGGAGACCCAAATCCCCCATGGTTTGCTGCTCCTCCAAAAAAAGTTGCTTCTTCAGTGGAGAAAGGGTAGAATAGAAAAAGGGAGACAGAGAGATGTAGGGGAAGAGAGAGGAAAGGGGCACGGCTGGCCGGCTACCTGTAGTCAACTCCCGATGCATCTTCGTCAAGGACTGGTGCCATTGGCTCGACCCTAGATGAGGCTGTTTGTGGCAAATCTAGACGGAGGAGATGCTAGGCGACGAGCAACCCCGGCAGGCTTCAATCTAAGCGAGATTACCTCAACACGGAACTCACCAGCTCCCGCGCGGTGCAGCAGCTCGCCGACCGAGTTGGGACCATGGACCACCGGTGCGAGGGAGGCGGCGGCGGCAGAGAAGAGACGAAGGGACGGGAGCGAGAGGGCACGGGGTTGCGAGCGTGGGAGTCTGGGAGAGCGGGGTGTGGCGGCTAGGGCTTTCGTCGGGGCGGGATGCTATCACACTCTGTGACAATCGACGGTCGAGAGCGAGGCGGGACTCGTTCCCTGATCGAACGGTTCAAAATAGTTCTCTGCTCGCCCACCCAGCGCTTGACGCGTCATGGCTATCGTGGAGCGCTGCAAGATAGGGCAAAGGGGGTTGCACTTACTTGTACTCCATAATATCTCACATACACTACTTTGTATCTAGTGCAAAACCAATATGGGGGAATTTACCCATCAAACAATTTATCTAAATTCATACATGCATCCATATGAGGGAATACATAATTTACTCTGGTTAACATATGCCGATGGGCCAGCATGCATATAGTGTGGTATATTTTAAGGTGAAGTTTACGCTGCTCAAGATTATTATCTAGGCAAATAGCATGCTACAATAATTCATCCATTTAGGGAACTAGCAAATATGTCTTAATTTCTACTAGCATATAGAACTTTACGAAACCAAAACAACATGAGTTTTATTTCTATTTCTATCTTTGATTTGTATCAACATGGGATCCAAATCACCATGTGACCGGAGCAAGCATAATTTTATCATGTGCACCTAATTTGTATCATCATAGGATCAATGATCACTATGAGACCAAAGTAGGCTTTGGTTGATTATCCCGATTTGTATCTTCATGGGATTTCACCATGAGACCAAAACAAGGGATATATTAATTTGGGCAAGTTAGAGCAATATGTGCAATCCAAGCAATATCTATTTTAGTTCTATTCTTGAAGTGTATCACATGAGACCAAAGTTCATCATGAGACCAAACAAGATATGAACTTGGTTCTATTCTTGAAGTGTATCACATGAGATCAAAGACCATAATGAGACCAAACAAGATATGAACTTTGGTTCTGTTCTTGAAGTGTATCACATGAGATCAAAGATCATCATGAGACCAAACAAGATATGAACTTTGGATTATGTAGGGATCTGAACCTAGAAAATATATGTGTTGTATGGAGCAACAATCACCATGGGAGCACCATGTAAGCAGGAGAGTATGAACCTTCTTTTTATTACCTTCGCGTGGAGATGTAGGAGCGCCGGCGTGTCCGTACGGCAGCGTCGGCGACGATCGGCCAGCAAAGCGTGCAGCTATCGGCCGGCAGCGTGTATATGCGAGTATAGCGCACCAGCAATGCGGGCCTGGGTGATTGGTTTTTGGGCAGCAACGATGGACTGTTGGTTTGAGTCGATAGCGATTGGTGGATGATAATTTGAGCAGCAGCGATGGACTGAAGCGGTGATTGCCGGTGTATGATTCGGCCAAGTCGTTTTAGCTTGCTGGTCATTATATAGGCTGCCGGCGGAGAGTCCCGCGACGGACCGCGCACGTCATGGAAATCGTGTGCAGGATCGTGGGTGTCGTGGCTGGTTGAAGATTTGGGCGTTAAGTTTCCTACGGTGGACTCGGTACGCATACTGTCTTTTGGAGCGATTGAAGCTGGCCTGGTATGCCATCCATTAGGCTGGCCATAGTGCATAGTATCATATACTAGTATCATGCATATGATACTTGTCTATGATACTATCTCTATAGTGGATGGTATTATAGAGTAGTATCATAAACTTCTAAATTAATTGTTCTGTAGAATCTCAATGTAAATCTATGTACAAGATCAATTTGGTATTTACTTTTCTCGTAACGTGCGCTATGATACAGTATCTACCTATGTTACTCTAATTCTATCTCTCCTCCTTAATTGCATGCCACATTATTATTTTTGTGGGTCTAGTATGTATGATACTACCTATGATACTAGCACTATGGCCAGCCTTACTCGGTCGTTAGTGTGGGCTTTAGCCACTAATTAATGTCTCTGTTAATTAAGTAGCTATGATGGGCTTTAGTTCTTTGCATCGGGGAGATTTGGTCCATCATGGGCTATGGCTTGATAATTATTCCATCGTTCTTTCCATAGGTTAATTAGTTATGTAATGGTGCCAGCTAATCCATGCATGTACGTGATTAGCAGCAGCTGCTGCTCTTTCCAAAAGCGTGCAAGATTTTCGTGCACACCTAGTATAGACTTGGCCTAGCTAAATTATCATGCCTGATTATTTGGCCATTGTATGTTAGCTAGATAATTTAGTGGGCTAAGAATTTATCTTTAATAGCCACTATACATCTTTGGCAATATTTTTCTATTATATCTTCAGACCGTATTTATATATAGGGTTGTGGGAATGACGTCGACATATATCCTGAAATTTAGTATTTTGATGTCGTCCCTGCACAACGAGAATTCGAGCAAAATTATTAATACACATGCTTTATTTATCTCGTGGTTGAATTTATCCCACAATTGATTTCTTTTGAAAATATGGTACCACCTTGACGACAATAATTTAGAACGCTTCGTAAGTACTTTAGGCATTGGACAATTTACTTTCTGGGACAAGTAGCAATTTGCTTATCATCTATATTTTAAGACAAAATCGGTGTCAACGGGCTCCCAACCATCTTCTAACTTTCTAGGAATAGAAGTTTCAAGTTTTAATTTCTCTTCTCTAGCTTTAATGAGAGCATTTGTAATATGTTTAGTAAAGGCCAAATTTATAGCACTAGCATTAGGACTTCTAGCAAGTTTTTGCAAGAACTTAATAACTTCAGAGATATGACAATTATCAAAATCTAAACCATTATGATCTAAAGCAATGGGATCATTGTTCCCAATATTCTGAAAAATTTCAGCACTTTTATCACAAACAGGTTCAGCAGTTTCAGGCAATTTTGCACGCTTTGCACTAGGAGTAGAAACATTGCCAACACCAATTATTTTACCATTGATAGTAGGAGGTTTAGCAACATGTGAAGCATCAACATTACTAGTGGTGGTAATAGTCCAAACTTTAGCTACATTATTCTCTTTAGCTAGTTTTTCTTCTCTTTCCCACCTAGCATGCAATTCAGCCATCAATCAAATATTTTCATTAATTTGAACTTGTATGGCGTTTGCTGTAGCAAATGACTTAATATCTTTATCTTCATTAGGCATAACTTTCAATTTTAAAAGATCAACATCAGCAGCAAGACTATCAACCTTAGAAGCAAGAATATCAATTTTACCAAGCTTTTCTTCAACAGATTTGTTAAAAACAGTTTGTGTACTAATAAATTCTTTAAGCATGACTTCAAGACCAGAGGGTACACTCCTACTATTGTTGTAAGAATTACCGTAACCATTACCATTATTAGAAGGATATGGCATATAGTTGTTACCAGAATTATTCCTATAAGCATTGTTGTTGAAATTATTATTTTTAATGAAGTTCACATCAACATGTTCTTCTTGGGCAACCAATGAAGCTAAAGGAACATTATTAGGATCAACATTCGATCTACCATTAACAAGCATAGACATAATAACATGAATCTTATCACTCAAAGAAGAGGTTTCTTCAACAGAATTTACCTTCTTACCTTGAGGAGTCCTTTCAGTGTGCCATTCAGAGTAGTTGATCATCATATTATCAAGAAGCTGTGTTGCCGCCCCCAAAGTGATGGACATAAAAGTACCTCAGCAGCTGAATCCAACAGGTTCCTCGAAGAAAAATTCAATCCTGCATAAAAGGTTTGGATGATCATCCAAGTAGTTAGTCCATGGGTAGAGCAATTCTTTACCAAAGATTTCATTCTTTCCCATGCTTGGGCAACATGTTCATTATCCAATTGCTTAAAATTCATAATGCTACTTCTCAAAGATATAATTTTAGCGGGAGGATAATATCTACCAATGAAAGCATCTTTACATTTAGTCCATGAATCAATACTATTCTTAGGCAAAGATAGCAACCAATCTTTAGCTCTTCCTCTTAAGGAGAAAGGAAACAATTTCAATTTTATAATGTCTCCATCTACATCCTTATACTTCTGCATTTCACAAAGTTCAACAAAATTATTAAGATGGGCAGCAAGCATCATCGTAACTAACACCGGAAAATTGCTCTCTCATAACAAGATTTAGTAAAGCAGGTTTAATTTCATAAAATTCTGCTGTAGTAGCAGGTGGAGCAATGGGAGTGCATATAAAATCATTATTATTGGTGCTAGTGAAATCACACAACTTAGTGTTCTCAGGAGTATTCATTTTAACAGTAAAGCAAATTAAGTAAAGTAAAACAAGTAACTACTTTTTTTGTGTTTTTAATATAAAGAAAGCAAACAAGACAGAAAATAAAATAAAGTAAATGCAAGTAACTAATTCTTTTGTATTTTTTATATAAGGAAAGCAAACAAAACAGAAAATAAATTAAACTAAAGCAAGACAATAAACAAAGTAAAGAGATTGGATGTGGGAGACTCCCCTTGCAGCGTGTCTTGATCTCCCCGGCAACGGCGCCAGAAAAAGAGCTTGATAACGCGTGAAGCACACGTCCGTTGGGAACCCCAAGAGGAAGGTGTGATGCGTATAGCAGCAAGTTTTCCCTCAGTAAGAAACCAAGGTTATCGAACCAGTAGGAGATGAAGGCCACGTGAAGGTTGTTGGTGGAGGAGTGTAGTGTGGCGCAACACCAGGGATTCCGGCGCCAACGTGGAACCTGCACAACACAATCAAAATACTTTGCCCCAACTTAACAATGAGGTTGTCAATCTCACCGGCTTGTTGTAAACAAAGAATTAAACGTATGGTGTGGAGAATGATGTTTGTTTGCGAAGAACAACAAAGAACAGAGTTTGCAGTAGATTGTATTTCAGATGTAAAGAATGGACCGGGGTCCACAGTTCACTAGTGGTGTCTCTCCAATAAGATAAATAGCATGTTGGGTGAATAAATTACAGTTGGGCAATTGACAAATAGAGAGGGCATAACAATGCACATACATATCATGATGACTAATATGAGATTTACTTAGGGTATTACGACAAAGTACATAGACCGCTATCCAGCATGCATCTATGCCTAAAAAGTCCACCTTCGGGTTAGCATCCGCACCCCTTCCAGTATTAAGTTGCAAACAACAGATAATTGCATTAAGTATGGTGCGTAATGTAATCAACACAAATATCCTTAGACAAAGCATTGATGTTTTATCCCTAGTGGCAACAGCACATCCACAACCTTAGAACATTCTGTCACTGTCCCAGGTTCATTGGAGGCATGAACCCACTATCGAGCATAAATACCCCATCTTGGAGTCACAAGTATCAATTTGGCCAGAGCCTCTACTAGCAACGGAGAGCATGCAAGATCATAAACAACACATATATGATAGATCAATAATCAACTTGACATAGTATTCCATATTCATCGGATCCCAACAAACACAACATGTAGTATTACAAATAGACGATCTTGATCATGATAGGCAGCTTACAAGATCTAAACATGATAGCACAAGAGGAGAAGACAACCATCTAGCTACTGCTATGGACCCATAGTCCAAGGATGAACTACTCACGCATCAATCCGGAGGCGGGCATGAGATGGGATTGGCGGCGACGACGTCATAGTAAATTTTCTCGTATCGTGGCTCTCAGTACTAGGGTTTTCGCGACGGAGAGTTTATATAGGCGAAGGGGCAGAGTCGGGAGGTGGCCGAGGGGCCCACCCCATAGGGGGGCGCGCCCCACCTCTTGGCCACGCCGCCTTGTGGTGTGGGGCCACCTTGGCCCCTCTCCGTCTCCTCTTCGGCGTTCTGGAAGGCTCCGTGGAAAATAAGACCGTGGGCTTTTGTTTCGTCCAATTCTGAGAATATTTCCTGTGTAAGATTTCTGAAACCAAAAACAGCAGAAAAACAGGAACTGGCGCTTCGGCATCTTGTTAATAGGTTAGTGCCGGAAAATGCATCAAAATGATATAAAGTGTATATAAAACATGTGAGTATTGTCATAAAACTAGCATGGAACATAAGAAATTGTAGATACGTTTGAGACGTATCAAGCCCCCTCAAAGCAATCGGAAGCAATTGCGTCATAATCACGTGGCAGTCGTTAGACTTCAGGTTTTGGAACTTTTTGTCCGCCATGTTTATTATTCCATTTATATTCGACGAGAATCCAGACGGGACCTTCATACTGCTCAGACATTCAAAAAAGATGACCTTCTCTTCTTTGGTAAGAGCGTAGCTGGCACGACCTTGAAACCATTCCGGATGCCGGTCATCAGGGTCTTTCAAACGTTGCTGGTCCTGCCGTGCTTCTTTTGTATCATTTGTCTTCCCATACACGCCCAAGAAGCTTAGCAGGTTCACGCAAATATTCTTCGTAACATGCATCACGTCGATTGCAGAGCGGACATCTAGGACTTTCCAATATTCTAGCTCCCAAAATATAGATTTCTTCTTCCACATGGGTGCGTGCCCGTCAGCTCCCTGCAGAACTGGTTGTCCGCCAGGACCCTTTCCAAATATGACTTTCAAATCCTTGACCATATCAAATACCTCCGCACCAGTACGTTCCGTAGGCTTCGGCCGGTGATCTGCCTTGCCGTTGAAATGCTTGCCTTTCTTTCTTACGTTATGATGTCGGTGAAGAAATCGACGATGCCCCAGGTACACGTTCTTCTTACAATTTGGCAAATACACACTTCCAGTCTCATGTAAGCAGTGCGTGCATGCATTGTATCCCTTATTTGTCTGTCCCGATAGGTTACTAAGAGCAGGCCAATCGTTGATGGTTACGAAAAGCAACGCTCGTAGGTCAAATTCCTCTTCTCTGTGCTCATCCGACACACGTACACCAGGTCTGCCCCACAACTGTAAAAGTTCATCAACTAATGGCCTTAGGTACACATCGATGTCGTTGCCGGGTTGCTTCGAACCTTGGATGAGAACTGGAATCATAATGAACTTCCGCTTCATGCATAACCAAGGAGGAAGGTTGTAGATGCATAGAGTCACGGGCCAGGTGCTATGGCTGGAGCTCTGCTCGCCAAAAGGATTCATGCCATCTGTGCTTAGACCAAATCTTATGTTCCTTGCGTCAGCTGCAAAATCTTTGAACTCTCTATCGATCTTTCTCCATTGCGTTCCATCTGCGGGGTGTCTCAACTCCCCGTCCGACTTACGGTCCTCTTTGTGCCATCGCAACAACTTGGCATGCTCTTTGTTCCCGAACGGATGTTTCAACCGTGGTATTATAGGAGCATACCACATCACCTTGGCGGGAACCCTCTTCCCGGGTTTCCGGCCCTCAACATCATCACCGCAGTCATCGCCTCGATCTTATAACGCAATGCAGGTGCATACCGGGCATTCATTCAAATTCTCGTATTCACCGCGGTAGAGGATGCGATCGTTAATGCATGCATGTATCTTCAGTAACCTCTAAACCTAGAGGGCAGTACAACCTTCTTTGCTTCGTACGTATCGGCGGGCAACTCGTTATTCTTTGGAAACATATTCTTCATCATTTTCAGCAAATTTTCAAATCCCGAGTCAGATAGACCTTCCTGTGCCTTCCATTTCAGCAAATCCAGTGTGCAGCCCAGCTTTTTCAGACCATTATCGCATCCGGGGTACAGCGACTTCTTGTGATCCTCTAACATGCGATCCAAATTCTTCCTCTCCTTTTCAATTTCGCAGCCTCTCCGTGCATCAGCAATGGTCCGACCAAGATCATCAGCGGGCTCATCACATGCCTCTTCTTCACCTTCCCCTTCCCCTTCACCTTCCCCACCTTCAGCATCCTCCATGAAAGTATCACCGAAATGATCAAGATAGTTTTCATCGATGATATCATCCCCTTCTTCATCTTCTTCCATTATAACCCCTCTTTCTCCATGCTTGGTCCAACAATTATAGCTTGGCATGAAACCCTGCCGAAGAAGGTGCATGTGAACTTCTCTTGAGGAAGAGTAACCCTTCTGATTCTTACAGCCAACACATGGACATATAACAAAACCCCCCTGCTTGTTCGCATTAGCCACTACGAGGAAACCTTTCAAACCCGTAGTGAACTCGCCGGAGAGTCGGTTACCGTACATCCATTGCCGATTCATCTGCATTATTATTATATAAAGTATATAGTTAACCATCATGCATTTGTTAAACTAACTAGCTACAAATAATAGAAATTAAACAATGAACTACACACATGCATATTTTATCAATGACACATGAAAGGTTCAAGTTGCTAACCGCGATCGAGAAAAAATAAATGAGAAAGCTCAAGTGTGGCTCAGACACTTCATATCATGTTTCTCTCGGGCATTTCCTCGAACACCTTGTATGCATAAGAGGAACCAAAATCAAACCCACCACCCACTTGTGAAGATTGTGAAGAGAAGTGGCACCAAATGGCTAAGTGAGTGTGCTGAACGGTATATATAGGGGGTGGGGCTTTAGTCCCGGTTGGTCTGGCCAACCGCGACTAAAGGCCTTCGGGCACCTTTAGTCGCGGTTGGCCTGGCCAACCGCGACTAAATCCCCTCCCGCGCCCCACCTGGCCACCGAGCGCCCTGGGCCCAGGCCTTTGGTCGCGGTTTGCCTCCCGAACAGCGACTAAAGACCCTTTTAATCACGGTTCCTATATTTTAGCGACTAATGGGGGTGGACGGAAGCCTCTTTTTCTACTAGTGACATGTCAAAAGTTGTACTCTGTCACAAAGAAATATAATTAAAAAAGACAAATAAAAACAATAATCAGAAATTCTATTAAGAAGCTGCCAGCCCACTATAAAGGGCCCAAACAGCCAGCACAGTCATGCACCAATCGAAGAAGCCCATGCATCGCTTGGGTCTAGGAAACACCAAGACAAAAGGACTTGCATCACATCCATCAAGTAGCAACCCGAGGGTTTCTTCTTCTTTAGAAATGGGGCGCCGGGTCTGGCTTATTAATACCTCAGAGCTTGTACCGATCCCTGTATCTCACTCAAACATTGTACATCAATAAAGTGGGACGGTTCATCCAAAAAAAAAGCAACCCGAAACACAAATCTTGACAATTTTAATCAAACGATTCATGAATTGATTAAGAACTGGCTAAGAACTAGCAATTCCCTAAAGTAAAGCACAAAGTGGCATCCGATCAATTTGCTGATTGAACCAGCTCATCCCGATTACATAGCCATCTTTGGAACTGGCAAGGAATCACATGATATTGGTGCACCCGGAAGTGTAGAAAGGTTGCTAGGGTTTGGGGGAAGCCTCTCACGGTAATACGTGGGGTTCCAGGTGTTTATATAATGGGCCAAAGGCCAAGAGTTAGGGTACAATACAATTAGAGTACAAAAAGCAAATAGAACTACTATACACGCTAACACCCCCCCGCAGTCACAGCGGGAGGTTCTCGAACGCAGAGACTGGACCGAAAGTCAAGAAACAGCTGAGTCGGCAACCCCTTTGTCATCACATCAGCAAACTGAAGCGCAGAGGGAACATGTAGAACACGAACTTCCCCAAGGGACACCTTCTCGCGAACGAAGTGAATGTCAATCTCAATGTGTTTGGTGCGGCGGTGTTGCACCGGATTAGAGGACATGTAGATAGCAGAGACGTTGTCACGGAAAACAACAAGTCGCAGAACCGAGAGGTCGATGAAGCTCCCGCAAGAGCCGGCGGAGCCAACAAGCACTCGAGCAACCACATGTGCCACGGCTCGGTACTCAGCTTCTGCACTAGAGCGAGAAACGGTGGTCTGCCTCTTGGATGACCAAGAGATCAGGCTATCACCATAGTATACGCAGTATCCCGATGTGGAGCGGCGTGTGTCAGGACACCCAGCCCAGTCAGCATCGGAGTAGGCGGTAAGAGCTGTAGAAGAGGACGCGGACAGATGAAGGCCAAGATCCAAAGTTCCACGAACGTAGCGTAGAACACGCTTCACAAGAGCAAGATGTGGCTGTCTGGGAGCATGCATATGAAGACATATCTGCTGTACTGCGTATGAAAGGTCCGGACGCGTCGAGTAAGGTACTCGGAGAGCACCCGCAAGACTCCGGTAGTCCGTAGCATCAGTGACGAGTTCACCTTCAATGTCAGAGAGCTTGGCCTGAGTATCGATCGGTGTGGTACAGGGATGACAGTCAGACATGCCAGCCCGTTGAAGGAGATCAACGGCGTACTGGCGCTGAGACAGAAACAGCCCAGTAGAAGAGCGACGAACAGCAATTCCCAGGAAGAAGTGTAGGTCGCCGAGATCAGTCATAGCAAACTCACTGTGTAATCTGTCTAGAAGATGCTGCAGAAACGCAGATGATGAAGCAGTGACTATGATGTCGTCAACATACAGCAGGAGATAGGCTGTGTCAGACATCGGACCGAAGAACAAACAGTGATGTATCCGTCACGAAGCAACAAATCCAATGGTGGAGAGATAAGCAAGCAAATCGTTGGTACCAGGCACGAGGAGCTTGCTTCAAACCGTAGAGGGACTTGTGCGGACGGCAAACATGATCGGGATGAGCAGGATCAACAAAGCCAGGTGGCTGCTGACAGTAGACAACCTCATCCAGGTAACCATTGAGAAAAGCGTTCTTCACATCAAGCTGGCGAATCGGCCATGAGCTGGAAACGGCAATCTGAAGGACCAGACGGATCGTGGCTGGTTTAACAACCGGACTGAAAGTCTCATCGTAGTCCAAACCGGGGCGTTGGGAGAACCCGCGCAGAACCCAACGAGCCTTATAGCGAGCCAAGGTGCCATCAGAGTGAAACTTATGACGAAAAATCCACTTCCCGGAGACCACATTGGCCTGAGGTGGACGCGGAACGAGAGACCAAGTTTTGTTGTCCAGAAGAGCTTGGTGTTCGTCAGCCATTGCTTGACGCCAGAGAGGATCTTGCATTGCTTGTCGGAATGTCGTGGGCACGGGCGGGGCCACGGAGTCCACAGCAGAAAGATTCAGGCGCTGGACAGGACGAGGAACACGGCCAGAGCGTGTCGTCTTGGGTGCAGAAGGCTCGGGCCGGGCAGCGGCTCGCGAGCGAGGCGAGACAGTTGCGGGAGCACTGTGTCCTGCCGTGGCAGACGAAGAGGCCGGGGCAGGCTGCCGGGGCTGCCGCGAGGCAGCGATAGGCGATCCCGCTGCCGTGGGTGGAGAATCAGCCGAGCGAGCGGGAGTGCGGGGTGGCACGGGCGGAGCGGGCTTCCGTATGTCGGTGAAGAGGAAGTCCAGCCGCCGTGGCATGGGCGTGGCAGTAGACACGCCCGAAGTGGTCGCTGCAAGCTGAAACGGAAATACACCTTCGTCGAAAACAACATGTCGAGAGATTATTATTTTCCCGGAGGATGGATCAAAGCAGCGGTAGCCACGGTGTTGAGACGGATAGCCAAGAAATACGCACGGGACCGAGCGGGGGCGAAGTTTGTGTGCAGCCGTAGATGCAACATTGGGATAGCATAGACATCCGAAGACACGCAACGAGTCATATTTGGGAGAACGACCATAGAGACGTGTGTACGGAATCAGTGACCCAATGGCCGTGCAAGGACGGCGATTAAGGAGAAAGGTCGCGGCCGCAAGAGCTTCAGCCCAAAAACTCTCAGGCATGTGAGCATGAAACATGATTGTGCGCATTGTATCGTTGATGGTACGAATGGCACGCTCAGCCTTGCCATTTTGTTGAGAAGTGTAAGGACACGACATACGGAGAGTGGTGCCGTGTTGTGCAAGAAGATCATCAACGACAGAGTTCAGGAACTCGGTGCCGTTGTCCGTTTGCATGGAACGGATGGTGGTACCAAACTGAGTGCGTACATAGGCGAAAAATTTAGCAAGAGTGCTGGAGACGCTAGATTTTTGGCGTAGCGGAAAAGACCAGTAAAAGTGAGAATAATCATCGATAATAACAAGGTAATATCGAAAACCAGAATTACTAATAATTGGTGATGTCCACAAATCACAATGTATCAACTCAAACTTGGTACTAGACGCAGAAGTAGACGAGCTAAACGGAAGGCGCACATGTTTGCCGAGCTGACAAGCATGACAGACATGAGGCCGCCGCAGTTTATTACACTTGATAAAAGAAAGACTCTGGAGCGCCGACATAGCATCGCGACCAGGGTGACCAAGTCTTTGGTGCCAGAGATCGGCGTTGGTGGAGACCAGCATGGCGGTGGTGGGTGGTGCTCGACGAGGGGTGCCAGGAAACGTGTAGAGATCCCCTTCACTATTGCAGCGAAGGATCACACGACGAGTCTTCAGGTCCTTCACAGAAAAACCAAGAGAGTCAAACTCAACAGAACATGAATTGTCACGAGTAAATTTGCGAATAGATAGGAGATTGCGAATTAAACGTGGGACAAGGAGAACATGGTTGAGTTTAAACACATGACCAGAAGGAGAGCGAAAAGAGGTAGAGCCATAGGAGGAGATTGGTACAGAGGTACCGTTCCCAACAGTGACAAAGTGTGGAGAGGATAGAGGGGCGGAGAACTGGATGTTACCCTCGTCGTTCGTCATGTGAGACGTGGCGCCAGAGTCCATGACCCAGCCACCCTGCTGGTACAGCGAGTTGAGGGCAGCAATGAGGCCGGCATTGTCCCAGGCAGGCGATGGCGATGTCGAGGTCGAGGGCGCGGACTGGAACATGGGCGCGTTGATGGTGGTGTAGGCCTGAGGACGGGGGCCGAGGATGCCAGCGCCCGTAGGAGGGCGCCACTGTCCAGCGCCAGGGGAGATGCAGAACCAGGGGCCCGTAGGCGCAGGGGTGGGCGCGCGGTTGGGCGCGACAGCCTGGGTGGTGGCGGTCTTCTTCTTGCCTTTGCGAGACCGGCCAGAGTTGGACGACCCGCCTTGACAGGCGGTGCCCGTGCACGGTGGTGTAGAAGGCGCCGGTCGCATGGCCTGGGCGACGAGGGCAGTGGAGGCGGCGTTAGCAGCCGCGTTGGCCTGTTGCATCTCCTCCATGAGGAGCATGCTCCGAACACGGATGAAAGTGGGCAGCGGGTCCGTCATGGAGATCACAGTAGCCGCGGAGGAGAACCGAGGCCCGAGGCCGCGCAGAGTGTTGAGGACGAGCGCGCGGGCCGAGACCGGGGAGTCGTTGTCGGCGAGGGCGTCGGAGAGTTGCTTCTGGCGGCGGCAGTACTCGGTGATGGAGGACGTGCCCTGGACCAGCTGGCGAAAGTCGTTGTCGAGGTAGATCGCCTTGCTGGCCTTGTTGGCGGAGAAGAGCTCGTAGATGGCCAGCCCGTAGCTGGCGGGCGGTCTGGTTGCTGGCGAGGACCATGTCGGCGACGTCCTCGTCGATGGCCGCGTGCAGATGGTTGAGCACGGTGTAGTCCTCCGCCATCCATGCGCCGTCGGTAGGAGCGGCCTGAGTGGTGCCGTCGATGTGGCCGATGAGGCCAGCACGGCCGAGCGAGGCGCGGAGGTAGATCGCCCACTTGGTGTAGTTCCCAGCGTCAAAGGAGAGGACGACAGGCGAGACGGAGCGGGCAGCACCGGCGGGAGACACAGCGCCCGCGGTGGTGGACACGATGGCGCCGGAGGTGGAGTTGAGGGCCATCGTGGGGTGCAGCGGAAGGTGAGGCCGGCGGCGGCTAGATGGACTAGGGCGGCGGCTAGGGTTTTGGATCGGAAGAGATCAATCTGATACCATGTAGAAAGGTTGCTAGGGTTTGGGGGAAGCCTCTCACGGTAATACGTGGGGTTCCAGGTGTTTATATAATGGGCCAAAGGCCAAGAGTTAGGGTACAATACAATTAGAGTACAAAAAGCAAATAGAACTACTATACACGCTAACAGGAAGCCCTGTTTGACTTGGCTAGGCAATATTCTCAATCTTGACAAAGTCTTCTGCAAGTTTGAAAAAAATTAGGTTTGAGACACTACATGACTACATCACACTCGATCAGGAGGCATGCACGCATCCGGCAAGCCATATAATAGAATATATGCAAAGAATATTTTTTCATTTTTTAATTGATAATTGCAATGTTCGTTATATATAGCCATAAATGACCATGAGAGAAAAAACATTTTTTATATATTTCGACTAGCTTACTTCCCACAACGGTGAAAAATAATGTTCACTACAACAAACCCGCTCTTCGTTGAGTGAGTAAAGCAGTCCTCCTGTCATTGTTGGTAGTTTTAGTCTGAGTCCAAAATACCTAAATATATGAATCAAGTCAAACGGACTCTCTTAGTTTTTTGGCAGCCTCCAAGGAAATGGCCAAATGTTTATGTTCTTGATATGAGACCCTCTTCTCACACACTTATGCCTAACCTTAGACACGTGTAGATGACATGTTACTCTAACTTTTAAGAACCCGAGAACAGCCTTGGGGCCAAATGAAAAGGTGTAACAACTAATGGCTAAAATTGTGACAATCAATTGCACGTATCGTAAAACAAATGTGCAACCATATATAGGACACAAAAGGAAATATAATCCAAGCACGTCGTCGTTCGTTGAAATGGTGTTCTTGATTGTTCACTAGCCTTTTTTTGGTATATGGCGGCTCTTCCGTATGTTGCTAGCGGCTCTTCCGTGGTCCTGGTCTGGCTTGGAAGTGTTAAGTATTGTTTGATGTACACTATTATTTGATCTTTTTTCTCCTTATCTGACCTAACAAACTCAGAATATAATTTCTAGTAATTGAAATCAATTGGAAAATCTACAGAGAACTTCAGAAGTAGTACATCTAAAATTCGTGCATTGTGAGTTCGTGACTAATGAGTACTCCAGTAGAATTGGAATTTTATTATAAGAAAATGAGAGACAATCCAGTAGGCTTAAAATCTAGGAAAAATCACACAAATAAAACACAAAATTTGATAGAAATCCAATTGTTATTCTTGCGAATCATTTTTGTAGCTGTGTTACTTGTGTTCACTTTAAATTTTTCTATGACCCGAGTCATTTTGCTATTGTATCCCTTAAACTTGTCAATTAAATTTACAACTTTATTTTGGAGGAGGTAAGTAACATTTTTGTGTTAAGTATATAAGAGCTTTTTTTTTCTCTCTGGAACTACTCTTTTTTCTGATATATATCGCACGAGCATAGAAGAAGACAAGATAAAGCACAAAAAAGCACTTTGTATCATCAAATATTCAAATAGACAAATATAGACCTTGATTCAGACCCTAATTAGACGACGTTTTTCTTCGTAGCGCGCACAAGCTTTGTATCATCAAATATTCAAATAGACAAACTGGACAAAAAGCTCGAAGCTCGGCGAGTTAAATGAGTGCTCGTTTGCTCGACTCGTTTGAGCCCGGCTCGTTTTGTTAACGAGCCGAGCTGAGCATCATTTTTTGCTCGTTAAGGTTAACGAGCTAAACAATCGAGCAGACTATGTTCGTGAGCTACTCGTTAAGATCGGTAACAAGCTAGGCTTCACCAGTTTTTACTGCGAGTCACTTTATTTATCTCAAATATTTGGCAGCAATGGGCCAAGCAAAATTGTGTTCTTTAACCATGCTTGAAACTCCTACATTAGGATCTAAGAACCTATGCTTCCTCTCTTCCTCACCAGGCAATGCACACATGTTTGTTTTTCATTGCCTCCTTAACGATCCTTAACGAGCTGCTCGCGTGCGCTCGCAAGAACATAACGAGTCGAGCCGAACAATGATTTCAGCTCGTTATTCTTAACGAGCTTAACGATTCGAGCCTTAATGATCACGAGCTTAACGAGCCGAGCCTTAACGATCCGAGCAGTTCGTTAGTCCACCCCTACAGTGAGCACCGAAGGGCAGCTTGCCTGCAAGTTCTTGTACCCCTCCGTGGCCAAGACAGCGTCGAGAACCGCAGGACTCCGGACAATGAAGTCGATGCACTTGGCCTTGAGCTGCTCACAGCCGTGCAGCTCGGCCAGGGCTAGAGTAGCCGCCGCGGTGTCGACGTCAATGCCCCCCGAGAGCTTTCCCTCACAGATAATCTTGAGCCTTTCTATGTCATACCTGTCCACAGCAGCCAGCAAATGTTGCGCCATCGCCATCATCGACACAGCATCCTTGTGCTGCTCTTCAAACTCCGGCACCATGTCGCTGTAGACGAAACCGAGCAGGGCCTTGAACACCGCGGCCTCCATGTCCTTGATGTCGACTTGCTGCGAGCTCTTCTCCGTCATTTGCCCATAGAACTGAGCCATGAACATAGGAGACCGCGCAGCGAGTATGATCTTGTGCGCAGCAAATGATTCGCCAGACACAACAAACGTGACGTCCGCTCCGGCCGCACTCTGCAGGAGCTCGCCGAACTGCTGGTGCAAGTTAGAGGGTGGTGCAGGAACAACGGTTTCCTTAACAGGGAATGTCTGTTCAGGCAATTCCTTGAGCACGGTGACGGTGCACTGCAGAGTGAAGGCATCATCCTGGAGATAGCCCGATGCCTCCAAATCCCCTCTCTTGATGAGGTTCAGCTTGGATGTGGTATTTCCTGTACTGAAAAATAACCCAAACTGGTTCTTTACTTCGGATGGTTCTAAAACTCCTCTCGGATCTACCAATCGGCAGCCGAGATTCGCCCTGACGTGCTTGCTGGAGCGGGATCGACTGAGAAAGATAAGCTCGAGTGCTACCCACGGACTTTGGCACGAAATTTGTGAGTAATCCGGAGAGATACGGATCTCCCACTCGTACCCGTCTACTTGCCATCTTGAACTGATCTTGCAGCTATTGTCGCGCGTGGATCTGGTCGCGGGGTAGCCGTTGATCTTCAGAACCTGCACCAAGCGCGCAGCGTCGGTGAGGCTTGTTGCGCTGACATTTTCCATGGCGATCCAATCCTGAGTGTTGTTTGGGGGAGATCGGTCAGACTGTTGCTTGGGCGACAATGGCTATGGGGGAGTACCATCTTATACAGGGCTGCAAATTCACGTACTGCTCGGGTGGATAGAAGAGGAAATGCCAACTGACGAATGACGGCGGAATTCGAACCGAGCAGGTGTTCAGTCAAAGTTTTTTTCGGAATGCCAACCAACACACCGCGCGCCGGATGGAGAGTTTATTACTCGAATTAATCGACACGAACGGAGCTTCTTGCTTCCATTGGACTGGAACCAGTTGGGCCAACAGGTCAGTGAAGAACTGTTTAGACGCCCTATGAATACACATAAGATGGTTGGCATCCCATGATTAAAAGAGTTTGAGTGGCCACCTGTTCGTTTCGAGTTCAGACGTCGTGCGCATCGGTTGTTACAGTTTAGAGCAATTCCAATAGTATAGCCAACTGTTGGCTATAACAAGATGTCATATCATTTGTAGTCATCATATAGCTAACATGTACAATAGTTGGCTATAAGAATGTAGTACTTTACTAATATATGGCCCACCTTTCACTCTCACAAGTGCGCCTAGGAAGCACGTGCAAGAGCTCAGTTATTGCGATAGTAGCCCACCTTCCTTCTCTCTCCTCTTCTCTCTCCTCCAACTCATCTAAAATATATTATTTAATGTCTTATAGTCAGCTAACTGGACTCTATTGTACTTGCTCTTACAAGCGCGACTATGTATAAATGCTGTTCTACTCCACCGTCATTCTGAAGCAAAGAGGAAGTGACGCAGTCGTCCTTCACACTTACTACTCTTGTGGCCATGGAGTCCGCCTGCGCAGCAAGTCTCACCGACGCTGCGCGCTTGGTGCAGCTGCTCAAAATCGATGGCTATTACGCGACCAACGCCATGGACGCGACCACCTCCCTCAAATCCAGATGGACCGTCGACGGGTATGAATGGGAAACCCGTATATACCCTAATTACGAATCATCTGTTGCGCTGGAGCTTGTCTTTCTCGGTCAAACCCGCTCCGACGAGCATGTCAGGGCGAGTCTCGGTTGCCGGCTGGTAGACCCGAGAGGAATTCTCAAACCATCTCCAGTGAAGAGTGCGTCAATCAAAACCGGAGGCTTATTCCATTACGGCGGTACCTGTCAATCCAAGCTGTCGCTGGTGACAAGACGCGATCTAGAGGCGTCCGGCTATCTCCGCGATGATGCCTTGATACTGGAGTGCACCATCACCGTCCTCAAGGTACTACCGCTACAAACGTTCCCTGCCAAAGAAACCCCGATCCCCGCCCTGCCATCCTCCAACCTGCACGCGCACTTCGGCGAGCTCCTGCTGAGCGGTGCCGGAGCGAACGTCACATTCCTCGTGGCCGGCGAGTCTTTCACGGCGCACAAGGCCGTACTCGCCGCGAGGTCGCCCGTGTTCATGGCCGAATTCTTCGGCCAAATGGTGGAGAAGGGCTCTGAACATGTCCAGATCAATGACATGGAGGCATCGGTGTTCAAGGAGCTGCTCCAGTTCATCTACACGGACACGCCGCGGGACTTTGATCAGCCGCAAAATGAGGCGGCGACTGTGATGGCGCAGCATCTGCTGGCGGCCGCTGACAGGTACTGCCTGGATAGGCTTAAGCTGATATGCGCGGACAAGCTCGCCGGTGGCATCGACGTCGGCACCGCAGCAGCGACACTGGCATTAGCCGAGCAGCACGGCTGTGAGCAGCTCAAAGATAGGTGCATCGAGTTCATTGTTAACACGCCTGAGGGTCTTGATGCTGTGTTGGCGACGGAGGGGTACAAGAACCTAGCTGGAGGCAAGCTGCCCTTCGGTGCTGACGGACCTTCTTGTGCGCGGGAGGAAGAAGCTGAAACGTACCTAAACTATAGGCTCTCCGATTGTGCTTCGTTGTATGTCATGCATCCAGTGGCTTGGCTTATACTATCTGCCTTTGGTTTTCCAAGGAAACTTATGTATGCGCATCTATGTATGCTTTGAGTGGTTGTGCTGTCTGTGTGTTATCTTGGAACGAAAATGGCTACTGTATTTGTTAAGGGGAAAGCAATTGATACTAGTACATCAAAGGTTCGATCAGCCAAAAAGGACATGACAAAGTAAATCACCACAAAGATTATTAACACTTCACCGGGTTCATTCACAACAAAAGATACCAGAAAAATGAAGGCTTGGGGAAAATGATCAAAATGTTGCATGATGCACAAAATCAGAACTCCACAAATATTGGCGCAACCGGCAGTAGTAGTAGTAACGCAAGTTGTTCCTAGTTCTCCACACTAGAACCCATAGCAGACATGGCATAAAATTAACCAATCTGGAGCAAGCAACATACAAAATACTGATGCGATAACCTCTTTGCATATTCAAGAAAAAAACCAAGAACATTGACAATACTGCTGTTAAGGGAAAGATAATATCCTATACAGCTGATCTGTCTTATTTGGGTGTCAATGATTTAAGCATATCACTAGGTACAGAACAATAACCTTAAAAATGTGTGTTAGGTGTGATTTTTGTAAATCACATGCCTGATCAAAGCTTGGACAATTACAACGACTGTGTCATATGTCACACTAATTCAAAACATAAATACTAGTGTACATGGTTAAGAACGGTCCAAATCTAGAAGTGAACATTCAAAGAATTTGCCTTGCATTAATATCTACAAAATAAAACTTCTCTGATAGAACCTGCAGTATTCTTGCCTTCTAAATTATGGATATGCTAGAATCTAAATCAAACATGAAATAAAACCAAACTGAAGCAAGCACCATACATAAATACTGCTGAGAAGACCCCCATTCATGTTCAAGAATAAAGCCAAGAACATGGATAATACAAGTGCCACTCAGGGCCGTATATACTGTACCCATAAATTATTCATAAGCTAGATTATTGTAAATAACAATAAGCTGATAGGATGAACAGAGAATATAAATTGTGTTTAGATTACCGATTAACAAAAAAAATAGCCAATATCAGATAAATAGTGGCACACATTACCCCCACTCAAGCATTACTTCAGATAAGTAGCATGTGTGGTAAAACACTAAGACCAAGTCATATACTCCCTCCGTTCCATAATTAATACTTGTCGTGGTTTTCGTTCAAGTTTGAACTAAAACCACGGCAAGAATTATGGAACGGAGGGAGTATAATATACTACCAACATGATGAACTAGGGCATTGCTACAAGAGAGGGCATTACATAAAGAGAGACATATCATGGAGACAAAGCTGAATCTCCCATTAATCAATCATAATATCCAACAATATATAGAAGAAATAAAAGGCACATGCATGTTTAGCCTCAGGATTTCAAGCGATGGTATGACACTACGTACAGTGTAAAGGACTGTGTGAAGGATGCAGCAAAAGGTGCTAACCTACATCTACCTCATGTAATTCCGACCAAAGCTTGCAACCAGGAACTACAACGAGAACTAAATAATTAGACATGACAACTTGCAAGGCAGATTACTTTAAATAGTATGAAAGACTTCCCGAATAATAACGATGATTTCAATGAGCCAAAAGACCTGCAAGTATGAATGGCATAATTCCATACTCATTTCGCGCATAGCACTCAATGCACGCTACGAATTTTCAGTGAGATTTTGCATGCCCCTGCCATTTAGAAGTTACAGTAATGATGCATAGTATAACAGAAAACTGGCAACGCAAATACCTTAAAAAGTTTCTGCTTTGTCACAAGATTTCAGGATAATACAAACCAAAGAAAAATAGCAGTACACACGAGAATTAATCTATTTTGGAAATTGGCGGAAAATGAGATAGAAAACAAATGCCTAATGGGCTAATCAATGTCAACATCTAGTTAATGAAAGGATCAGTTAGATCCAAATCACAAGCATCATTGATTTCTGAAACACCACGGAGACATGTATCAGTCGTAAAGTGAATCTGAGCACCTTTAGAAGCTCTGTTCTCAAACTTCAGCTTCCTAGACTCCTCTGCAGCAAATCCCCGATAATAATCCTGGGGGCTAACATGAACTATCATTAACTCAAGAACTTTTGCATTCAGTACGAAGAATGTGACGAAATCAACTTGTGACTTGATGCCCCGATAAGATCCCAATCCTATTGTTTTTAGCCGGATGTCAAAACATTTGATAAGATCCCGATGTTTACGGCGCCATAAATTGTATCCTCCTGGCACAGACTACAAAAAGGAACATAGACAAAAAAAAAGTACTATGTCAGAATAGAAATTAGATCAAAGGAACAGCTAAACACTATGAACTAGAGTACCAATGAATAATCATCACCTCAAGGTACAACTTCTCCAAGCAGGGAAAGCATCTCATCAACGCAATAACTGTATCCAGATCAAACATAAACAAATCAACAGCCAATATCTTGACAGTGCATACCGCCACGGTCAGCCTATCGAGATGCAATCCCTGTGTGGAAGACAACATTAGGCTCGGTGCAGATCTAAAGTGCCGTGAAGGCAAGAAGCAGGAACACAAGAGCTAGCTACCTGAATAACTGCATCACAGCCGATCATGAGACTTGTGGAGAAGTCACGCCTATCAGAAACGCAGGCTATGGTCTGGAACTTGGATGCGGAGGTTACCGATACTTGTAGGCCATCCAACAGATTAAGACAGAGCAACCTTTCAAGGCAAGGGGCGTTCTCGATGATGAGTTCCTGGAGCTGGAGCTCATTCGTCCGCTGACAACCAACACGCACGCCAATGCTCCTGAGGCTAAGGGAGTTGATCCGGATGCGACGGACGCCTGAGGTGGTGTGAATCAGCAAACACTCCAGAGCAGGACAGCCAGCAATCATGCTGTGCAGCCAGGTCTCGGACACGACGACGTCCACGAGAGCCAGCTTCTTAAGCTGGGGGAAGTGAAGCGGCTGGGCAGTAGAGTCAGGGACGTGGCATGCTCTGATGGTGGCGACACGTAGGGTGGCTGAGAAGCGGAAGGCGGACGCCGGTAACGCCGAGAGAGGCGGCAGTGGCCGTGTTGGCTCATACTCATAGGCATAGACGTCGCAGAACTCGAGCTCGTGGAGGCCATCAAGGGTGGGGGAGCGGAGCCAGGCGTCGACGGCAGCGGATCGGGAGCGGAGGTAGCACGCGGGGACGCAGAAGCGGCGACCGGGACCCGGGTGGGCGGAGAGGAGGCGAGGGATGAGGGCAGCGAGGGCAGCGAGGGCGCGGTCGTCATCTTCGGTCAAGTAGTAGTAGAGGCCGTCGAGGCCGTCGCAGTCGAGGTTGAGGGAGGCGGAGCGCCAGAGGTGGCGCCACCGAGACGCAAGGATCTGTGTGCAGACGCCGTCCTTGGTGGGGAGGAGGGAGACGATGTCGGCGAGGATGGGGTCCGGGAGGTCGCTGATGCGGTCGGCAGCGGCGGCGCCTCCTTCTTCACCTCCTCCCATTCTGGGCGGCGGTTCTAGGCCATGAGCGCCTCTCTCCGCCGCAGCCGCCGGTGCCTCCTCTAGTTTCCGCTTCCTCCGACTAGGGCTCCCAACTTCCATCTCCACCGTAAAACAGTGGATGACAGGACGGCGGAAGTAGGCTAGGTTGAAGCAGCAGTCGCCGGAGCCGAGGGTGGGGGCAGGACGGCGGCGGGGCGATGCAGACGAGCACCGCTGGAAGGAATGGTGGAAATGATGGGCCCGTCAGACTTGGTTTTGGGCTACAGATTTGGGTTCAAACCAAAATATACATGAGCTCACATGAAAATGTCACTATCAAAAAAATGGTACAACACCCTCAGATTTGGGTTTAACCGAGGCCAAGAACCTTCCCACTAACATTGACCAGCGTGCCATGCACCGGGACGCCACAGGACTCCGATCAAGTCGTGTCATTTTTCAGGCCCTAAGCTACAGGCATGGACTCGTGAGCACGATTGGCAGCGCTGCAAAGGTGGTTCCATCTTTTTCACGTCCTGGTTTAGACAATACACAGACGAGGAACCCTCCTCGGCCTTTACCAGGCTTACGCTTATGGAGAAGCAAACTTATGAAAACTGGTGGGGATAAAATACAGTAAGGTGAAGCTCCTAAAAACGGCCGTCCCATTCTTGTGGATTTATGGGGTTTTGGTTAATGAGACGTGTCATGTCTATATTGTCCTAATAAATTAAGTGACATAGATAAATAAATCTACCATGTGTATGACATGTAATAACATCAAATGAGGTAAAAAATGATTCAAGAAAATTACAATAGTATTCAGTACATGCCAAAATAAAAGCATTGTGTCAATGTATCATTCAATATACATGCCAAAATAAATATAATGTCTTAGTAGTTACGAAAATTACAATAATAGTTTCTCAAGCTACCAAACTTTCAGCAATCTCTATGCATAGTGTGTTCATAGCAACACCATTATCATCATGAGCAAGACCATCTCCACCGATGTAAGAAGCGCTATCCTCATGAAGATATGCACCTCGCTCGACACGGTCGAGATGGTCATCATATAGCTTGCTATCACAAATGAAGTTATGCAAACACATGTCGTTTGGATTAGATGATCATAATGTGTTATACCTAACAAAATGCGCCAACTAATCTTTAGAACACCAACTGCTCTTTCAATAACATTTCAAAGAGATGACCGAAGCTGGCTGAATTTCTCCTGCATGTTTTGTGGCTGTGCCCTTTAGATATTGGAAGGTGGTAGCATTAATCTATGAATGGTGCGAGACAATCAGTTCTGCTTGGATATCCGAAGTCAACAATACAGTATGTTCCTGCACAAGTATTTACAAAAAGTTATGAACAAACACTACAATATATATGAGAAAATATATTTTATTCATATTTCATATAGAAATGGATTACCGTGTGGAGGGTGTGGAAAATTGGAGAAGCCTGGACGGGCATCTATCCATGCTCGTGTGTCGTGAACATATCCAGGCCATCCAGGAACAACAAATATAAACCTCATGTTAAAATTGCGGATTTATAGTACATGTTGACTTGTATAACCTTTCTTGTTTGTATAATTCATCTTGTCCTTCAACAACTATGACAAGAATTTGTGTTCCATCAATTGCCCCAATGAAATCTTTGGAGAAGGGCCAGAATCTCGGATTTTTAAGTTCATCATGAACTTAGGTGAAAGTAGGTGTTGGGAATATTTCCTAGAGTCAATCATGTATGATGTAATTCCCAATATATTCATAAAGTTATTAAAGTCGTCCTTGTATGAACATGATATGTATCATTCATTATGTGATTCGACCTGAAACTATGTATTCATGACGTTCTTACTATATTGTCCTTAGTCATCAAGGTTGTGATGGACACATGACTTGGACTAATATACAAGTTCGTCGGATGACTCGGTTTCATTTTTCATGGGCATGGTGATGCCAGTCTGACTTACAGTGACTTGGCCAAAGTGTTTAGCAAGTCGAACCGGTCCATATTGAGAAGCAACAAGCAACTTGTAATTTGGTTGTCTTAATCAATGGAATCCTTAGACATGAGGTGATCAGACTATTCGAGTTGTGGATCGGTTAACTTAGGTTCAGTCAAACGATGTTCGGTAACAAGGCAGTTATATAAAGGCAAATTTCGGGTCGGCTTAGAAAACAAGTTGCGTGACTTGGATAACCAAGACAGAATTTTGCACTCCAACTGGAGATATATTCTCTGGGCCATCTCGGATGATATGATTCGAAAAGCATAGCCATGCGCGACTCAGATAAGGCTTAACCGAGGAAGCCGACTAATTGTTAGTCGAATGAATCACATATCACGGGTCGAAAAGAGAGTTGAGCTACTAAAGGGATGACAGTAACTCGTCTATAGCTTGAGAAGGTATGTCATGAGGCATAATGGACTTGGATGAATGCCATATTGGAAAAGTATGTTGTTATGACTCGGTGGTACTTGAGAGTGAAGTATGTTGGATGAATGCTAGGAGTGCTACCGACTGATCAAATGGGAATTGGACTCCAATCGTGTCCAAGTCGCCATGAGCTTGCGGTGTCACACCCTTAAGCTCAATGAACGAGTCGGATGTGATCCCGACTAAAATGGAGTTTGCCGAGTTGGACTTGAGCTGAACAAGGGGCGGGTCAGTGAGTTGGACTCGTAGTGGCCAGAATAGGGTTTTCGTAAGATGGCTGAAATATCACACTTACTTCCCTATATATAATGGATGCAGTGGTTGTGCCCCCACATGGTTAGACCACTCCCATATGCTGAAAACCCTAGCGCCTCCATTCCAGTTCAGTCGTCGTATCGAACGTACTAATCCGCCGACAGTACGCCTTCTCGTACGTGTGGATACCCACAAAGATGATGTACATTCAACATTTCGACAATCGTAGGATTAGATCGGATCGAGGCTGCGCCACCCTGATGTGCTTCACCAAGTTCCGCAGCTACGCGTCTAGTGGTATTCCCCGTGGCTTTCTACCTCAAGTAGTTCTTGGAAGTACCACATAGGGGAAAAAATTATGTTTATCTCTTTGTGGCCCAATAGTAAGATCATGAGGTACAATGTACTGCATGTTTGGTTCCCAGCCATACTTTGCCAAATCTAATTTTGGCAATTGTGGCAGCCACAAAAGTGTGGTTAGGATTTTGGAAGCCACAAAGTGTGGCAAAAGTTGGCAAAAAATTCACTCTATGATAAGTGGACCATATGGATAGTGAAGTGTGGCAGCTCCAAAGTGTGGCAAGAACCAAAACACATGCCAAATTGCCAAACTTTGGTTTGGCAAAGTGTGGCTGGAACCAAACAGACCCGTAATCATCAATCCATCCAACTTGTTACCAATAGTAGACACATTGCAGTCAAGACGGTGTGCTTTTGACTATCAGACTGAGCTGCTACCGACATTCACAAAAAGAGAGCTAGTGATTCTTTACTGAAATATATGAGAAGTTGACTGCAGGTCATAGTCACGAACAAGAGTATCATGCAATATCATAAAAAACTGAGCTCCTCATTCTAAACCACTTCAGAATCTCCGCAGATCTTTTATCCTCTCCGCGCCCCATTATACCCCTGTCATCAAAGGCAATCTTCTAGCCGGTTAGAGCAAGTTCAATACTATAGCTAGCTGTTGGCTATAAACCAAATGCCATGTCATCTATAGTCAACTTAGAGCCAACATATACAATAGTGAGCTATAAAAATGTAGTACTTTATTAGTGTATGATCCACCTTTCACTCTCACAAAGTGCCTAGAAGCACGTGCTAGAGCTGGCTCTTAGGGCATCTCCAGCGGGGCGACGCAAATGGACGTTTTTCGTCCGTTTGCGTCTGCGCGGACAAAAAACGCCCTCCAGCGGGGCGACGCAAAACGTCCGCAGTGTCCGTCCTGACGCAAACGTGGACCAAATATGCGCAAGAATGCGTCTCTGCGGACGCGTCCGCGCGTCCGTTTGTGTCCGGTTGGGCTGCATGCAGCCCTCTCTCTCCTCCTTTAATCACGCATGCGTTTATTCCCAGCCACATAAACAGAATCTTTCACTCTCTCTCCTCTCTAATCACGCATGCGGTCAAATAAATGCGTCCCTGCCGCTGGAGAAGGGACAGACGCATGCGGACATGCGGACGTTTTTTATGTCCGTGCCCGACGCAAACGGACATAAATATGCGTCGCCCCGCTGGAGATGCCCTTACATAAGAGCCAACTCCTCTTCTCTCGCCTCTTCTCTCTCTCCTCCAACTAAGCAATAATATACTATTTTAATCCTTATAGCTAGCTGACTAGGACTTATTGTACTTGCTCTTAAGGAACCTTCTGACTCTGTTCTTCTGCAATACAAGTTGTTAGAGCATCTCCAACAGAAGCTCCAAAAATCGGCGCGCTATATGTAGTTTGCAACGCGTTGTAAACCAATACTGCGCGTTGGCGCGAAAGTTGCCCCGCCAGAAGCGCCATTTTGCCGCGCGTGCTCGGGCGGCAAAAGTGCTCCTCCGCCGGAAGCGCCATTATGCATCGCGTTGCTTCGTTTTCGTTCGAAATATAAATCAAACAAAACAAATAAAACACTAAAAATTATGAAATATATTGAAAGTTCGACATTTTAAGCGACATTTGAAACTACACTCGGAGTCTACTCCGAGTCCCAGTCGTAGTCAGAGGAGTGGGAGCTCGGAGTCGTCTCCGACACCGGCGTCGAAGTCCACTCGAAGGACGAGGAGGAGGAGAGGACGATGGTGGACGGCCCTGCGCCGGTTTTCTTCTCCTCCTCCTTCATCGCTGCCTTCTCTGCCCTCGCCGCGGACTCCGCACGGCGCTTGTCACGGCTCGCCTTCTTCTTCGCCTTCGCCGCCGCCTTCTCCTCCTCCTTCTGCGCGTAGAAGGCTTCGGTGGTAGCGACATCTTCAGGAAATTGCCGCACCCACTCGAGGCGGAGGGCCTCGTCGCGCTCGGCGATGAGTAGGCGTTGTTCCAGCTCCCGGCAGCGGCGCTGCTGCTCGCGCGTTATAACCGGCGGCGGCGGCGCCAGCTGCTCTGCCTGCTCCCGCGTCCAGACGTCATGAAAGTTCATGGTTAGGCGGGAGCGGCCGAGGCGCCAGGCGACGGCGTCGTACGCCCGCGCCGCCTCGTGCGCCGTATCGAACGTGCCGAGGCGGATCCGCTCGTCGCCAGAACGGATTTCCGCGTCGAAGCGGCCGCTCGGCCGCGCCCGAACGCCGTGGTAGCCGGAGGCGGAGCGGCGGCACGGAGGCATCTTCGGCGGAGGCGCGCGGAGGCGGAGCGTGTAATATCCCAGGTATTGGGGTTACAAAAATAGAGGAAACAGATGTGTGCATTGCATTCATGCATAGAAAATCTGGGGAATTTTCGCGCTTTAAAGTAAAACAGATCACGATAGCCGAAGTTTCACTTGACCTTGGTGGAATTGAAGTAGCTCATCAAGTCAAGCGCTATAAACCTCAATGTGACTTTGCTAAAACTTTGTTTTGGGTAGAGATAAAGTGATCTAAGGGATTAGATCAAATGGAATTAAAATCAACACAAGAACTTATTAATCAAGGATCAACTACTTTACCTTATTAAAGATCACAACATGATATTCCTTGCCATAACATATGAACATCCATTCAATTGGAAATTGATGGCGTGTATTTCACACGTTCGTTGGGCAACCCCAAGAGGAAGGTATGATGCGCACAGCAGCAAGTTTTCCCTCCGAAAGAAACCAAGGTTTATCGAACCAGGAGGAGCCAAGAAGCACGTTGAAGGTTGATGGCGGCGGGATGTAGTGCGGCGCAACACCGGGGATTCCGGCGCCAACGTGGAACCTGCACAACACAACCAAAGTACTTTGCCCCAACGAAACAGATGAGGTTGTCAATCTCACCGGCTTGCTGTAACAAAGGATTAACCGTATTGTGTGGAAGATGATTGTTTGCGAGAGAAAACAGTAAAAACAAGTATTGCAGCAGATTTGTATTTCAGTATTAAAGAATGGACCGGGGTCCACAGTTCACTAGAGGTGTCTCTCCCATAAGATAATAGCATGTTGGGTGAACAAATTACAGTCGGGCAATTGACAAATAGAAAGGGCATAACAATGCACATACATGACATGATAAGTATAGTGAGATTTAATTGGGCATTACGACAAAGTACATAGACCGCCATCCAACTGCATCTATGCCTAAAAAGTCCACCTTCAGGTTATCGTCCGAACCCCTTCCAGTATTAAGTTGCTAAGCAACAGACAATTGCATTAAGTATGGTGCGTAATGTAATCAACAACTACATCCTCGGACATAGCACCAATGTTTTATCCCTAGTGGCAACAACACAACACAACCTTAGAACTTTCTGTCACTTGTCTCGGGTGTCAATGCGAGGCATGAACCCACTATCGAGCATAAATACTCCCTCTTGGAGTTAAAAGCAAAAACTTGGCCAGAGCCTCTACTAGTAACGGAGAGCATGCAAGATCATAAACAACACATATGTAATAACTTGATAATTAACATGACATGGTATTCTCTATCCATCGGATCCCGACAAACACAACATAGAGTATTACGGATAGATGATCTTGATCATGTTAGGCAGCTCACAAGATCCGACAATGAAGCACAATGAGGAGAAGACAACCATCTAGCTACTGCTATGGACCCATAGTCCAGGGGTGAACTACTCACTCATCACTCCGGAGGCGACCATGGCGGTGTAGATTCCTCCGGGAGATGAATCCCCTCTCCGGCAGGGTGCCGGAGGAGATCTCCGAATCCCCCGAGATGGGATCGGCGGCGGCGGCGTCTCGGTAAGGTTTTCCGTATCGTGGTTTTTCGCCTCGGGGGTTTCGCGACGGAGGCTTTAAGTAGGCGGAAGGGCGAGTCGGGGGCCGGACGAGGGGCCCACACCATAGGGCGGCGCGGGCCCCCTTGGCCGCGCCGCCATGTGGTGTCGCCACCTCGTGGCCCCACTTCGTATGCTCTTCGGTCTTCGGAAGCTCCGTGGAAAAATAGGCCCCTGGGTCTTCGTTTCGTCCAATTCCGAGAATATTTCGTTACTAGGATTTACGAAACCAAAAACAGCAGAAAACGAGAACCGGCACTTCGGCATCTTGTTAATAGGTTAGTTCCGAGAAAATGCACGAATATGACATAAAGTGTGCATAAAACATGTAGATATCATCAATAATATGGCATAGAACATAAGAAATTATCGATACGTCGGAGACGTATCAAGCATCCCCAAGCTTAGTTCTGCTCGTCCCGAGCAGGTAAAACGATAACAAAGATAATTTCTGAAGTGATATGCCATCATAACCTTGATCATACTATTTGTAAACATATGTAGTGGATGCAGCGATCAAAACAATGGTAATGATATGAGTAAACAAGTGAATCATAAAGCAAAGACTTTTCATGAATAGTACTTCAAGACAAGTATTAATAAGTCTTGCATAAGAGTTAACTCATAAAGCAATAAATCAAAGTAAAGGTATTGAAGCAACACAAAGGAAGATTAAGTTTCAGCGGTTGCTTTCAACTTGTAACATGTATATCTCATGGATAATAGTCAACATAGAGTAATATAACAAGTACAATATGCAAGTATGTAGGAATCAATGCACAGTTCACACAAGTGTTTGCTTCTTGAGGTGGAGAGAGATAGGTGAACTGACTCAACATAAAAGTAAAAAGAATGGTCCTTCAAAGAGGAAAGCATCGATTGCTATATTTGTGCTAGAGCTTTTATTTTGAAAACATGAAACAATTTTGTCAACGGTAGTAATAAAGCATATGAGTTATGTACATTATATCTTACAAGTTGCAAGTCTCATGCATAGTATACTAATAGTGCCCGCACCTTGTCCTAATTAGCTTGGACTACCGGATCTTTGCAATGCACATGTTTTAACCAAGTGTCACAATGGGGTACCTCCATGCCGCTCTGTACAAAGGTCTAAGGAGAAAGCTCGCATTTTGGATTTCTCGCTTTTGATTATTCTCAACTTAGACATCCATACGGGACAACATGGGCAACGGATAATGGACTCCTCTTTAATGCATAAGCATGTGGCAACAATTATTATTCTCATATGAGATTGAGGATATGTGTCCAAACTGAAACTTCCACCATGAATCATGGCTTTAGTTAGCGGCCCAATGTTCTTCTCTAACAATATGCATGCTCCAACCATGAAGGTGGTAGATCTCTCTTACTTCAGACAAGACGGACATGCATAGCAACTCACATGATATTCAACAAAGATAGTTGATGGCGTCCCCGAAGCATGGTTATCGCACAACAAGCAACTTAATAAGAGATAAAGTGCATAAGTACATATTCAATACCACAATAGTTTTTAAGCTATTTGTCCCATGAGCTATATATTGTAAAGGTGAATGATGGAATTTTAAAGGTAGCACTCAAGCAATTTACTTTGGAATGGCGGATAAATACCATGTAGTAGGTAGGTATGGTGGACACAAATGGCATAGTGGTTGGCTCAAGTATTTTGGATGCATGAGAAGTATTCCCTCTCGATACAGGGTTTAGGCTAGCAAGGTTATTTGAAACAAACACAAGGATGAACGGTACAGCAAAACTCACATAAAAGACATATTGTAAACATTGTAAGACTCCATACCGTCTTCCTTGTTGTTCAAAACTCAATACTAGATGTTATCTAGACTCTAGAGAAACCAAATATGCAAACCAAATTAGCAAGCTCTTAGTGTTTCTTCATTAATGGGTGCAAAGTATATGATGCAAGAGCTTAAACATGAGCACAACAATTGCCAAGTATCAAATTATCCAAGACATTTTAGAATTACTACATGTAGTATTTTCCAATTCCAACCATATAACAATTTAACGAAGAAGAAACTTCGCCATGAATACTATGAGTAGAGCCTAAGGACATACTTGTCCATATGCTACAGCGGAGCGTGTCTCTCTCCCAATAAGTGAATGCTAGGATCCATTTTATTCAAACAAAACAAAAAACAAAAACAAACCGACGCTCCAAGCAAAGTGCATAAGATGTGACGGAATAAAAATATAGTTTCAGGGGAGGAACATCGATAATGTTGTCGATGAAGAAGGGGATGCCTTGGGCATCCCCAAGCTTAGACGCTTGAGTCTTCTTAGAATATGCAGGGGTGAACCACCGGGGCATCCCCAAGCTTAGAGCTTTCACTCTCCTTGATCATATTGTATCATACTCCTCTCTTGATCCTTGAAAACTTCCTCCACACCAAACTCGAAACAACTCATTAGAGGGTTAGTGCACAATAAAAATTAACATGTTCAGGGGTGACACAATCATTCTTAACACTTCTGGACATTGCATAAAGCTACTTGGACATTAATGGATCAAAGGAATTCATCCAACATAGCAAAAGAGGCAATGCGAAATAAAAGGCAGAATCTGTCAAAACAGAATAGTCCGTAAAGATGGATTTTATTAGGCCACCAGACTTGCTCAAACGAAAATGCTCAAATTGAATGAAAGTTGCGTACATATCTGAGGATCATGCTCGTAAATTGGATTAATTTTCTGAGCTACCTACAGGGAGATAGACCCAGATTCGTGACGACAAAGAAATCTGGAACTGCGCAGTAATCCAAATCTAGTACTTACTTTTCTATCAAAGACTTTACTTGGCACAACAAAACTCAAAACTAAGATAAGAAGAGGTTTCTACAGTAGTAAAAAACTTCCAAGACACAAATATAAAACAAAGTACTGTAGCAAAATAACACATGGGTTATCTCCCAAGAAGTTCTTTCTTTATAGCCATTAAGATGGGCTCAGCGAGTTTTAATGATGCACTCGCAAGAAATAGTATTTGAAGCAAAAGATAGCATCAAGAGGCAAATTCAAAACACATTTAAGTCTAACATGCTTCCTATGCATAGGAATCTTGTAAATAAACAAGTTCATGAAGAGCAAAGTAACAAGCATAGGAAGATAAAACAAGTGTAGCTTCAAAAATTTCAGCACATAGAGAGGCATTTTAGTAACATGAAAATTTCTACAACCATATTTTCCTCTCTCATAATAACTTTCAGTAGCAACATGAGCAAACTCAACAATATAACTATCACATAAAGCATTCTTATCATGAGTCTCATGCATAAAATTATTACTCTCCACATAAGCATAATCAATTTTATTAGTTGTAGTGGGAGCAAATTCAACAAAGTGGCTATCATCATATATAGGAGGCATATTGTAATCATAAAAGAAAATTTTCTCCTCAATGCTTGGGGGACTAAAAAGATCATGCTCATCGAGCCAGCTTCCCCAAGCTTAGAATTTTCCATAGCATTAGCAACAATGGTGTTCAAAGCATCCATAGTAATAACATTCCCATTAGCATGCATATAAAGTTCCATGGGTTTTTTAATTCTCTCTTCAAACACATCATGTCCTAATTCAAGATAAAGTTCATAAAGATCTCTCATATTTTTGTTGTTTTCCATTATGCTTAACTAGTGAAATAAAAACATGCATGATATTAAGTAAAGTAAAACAAGTAACTAATTTTTTGTGTGTTTTTGATATAGAGTGCAAGACAGTAAATAAAGTAAAGCTAGCAACAATTTTTTTTGTGTTTTGATATAATGCAGCGAACAAAGTAGTAAATAAAATAAAGCAAGACAAAAACAAAGTAAAGAGGTTGGGAAGTGGAGACTCCCCTTGCAGCGTGTCTTGATCTCCCCGGCAACGGCGCCAGAAAAAGAGCTTGATGGCGTGTATTTCACACGTTCGTTGGGCAACCCCAAGAGGAAGGTATGATGCGCACAGCGGCAAGTTTTCCCTCGAAAGAAACCAAGGTTTATCGAACCGGGAGGAGCCAAGAAGCACGTTGAAGGTTGATGGCGGCGGGATGTAGTGCGGCGCAACACCGGGGATTCCGGCGCCAACGTGGAACCTGCACAACACAACCAAAGTACTTTGCCCCAACGAAACAGTGAGGTTGTCAATCTCACCGGCTTGCTGTAACAAAGGATTAACCGTATTGTGTGGAAGATGATTGTTTGCGAGAGAAAACGGTAAAAACAAGTATTGCAACAGATTTGTATTTCGAGTATTAAAGAATGGACCGGGGTCCACAGTTCACTAGAGGTGTCTCTCCCATAAGATAAAAGCATGTTGGGTGAACAAATTACAGTCGGGCAATTGACAAATAGAGAGGGCATAACAATGCACATACATGACATGATAAGTATAGTGAGATTTAATTGGGCATTACGACAAAGTACATAGACCGCCATCCAACTGCATCTATGCCTAAAAAGTCCACCTTCGAGTTATCGTCCGAACCCCTTCCGGTATTAAGTTGCTAAGCAACGAGACAATTGCATTAAGTATGGTGCGTAATGTAATCAACAACTACATCCTCGGACATAGCGCCAATGTTTTATCCCTAGTGGCAACGACACAACACAACCTTAGAACTTTCGTCACTGTCCCAGGTGTCAATGCGGGCATG